>NW_006399844.1:9217615-9240022 GCF_000299155.1 Elephantulus edwardii | reverse complement strand
TGGGGAAGAAGACGGGGCCATTTTCTGTTCAATAAAGCTTCTGCAACGAATCCTGTTTGTCTGAGTCTTCTTCGGCTGCTGGCGGCGAAGTTGCACTCGGCAGAGGGACAGCGCAGGAGGGGAAGACCCTCTATGAGATGGATTGATTCGGTGACTGCGGTAATCGGGATGGGTGTGTCAGAGGCGGTGCGGTTGGCGCTCGATAGAGCAGGGTTTAGGGCTGTTGTGCATAGGGTCGCTATGAGCCAGAAACGACTCGACGGCACATAACAACAACAACAACATGATATTAATTTACATATTCTGTTGGATCACATTTCTTGGGAATGGGAACAAATATGAATCTCTTCCAGTCAGAAGGCATATAGTAGACAAAATAAGAATAGAGAGTGATTCTGGAGGGACTACCAAAGAGAAAACAGCAGCCTGAAAGCAATCTTAATCAACTCTTAGCCATTTTTAATACCAAAACCTAACTGTAGTGTCTTCGACCCAAGTTAAACCCCTATCTTGGGCCTTGGACAGATGGTTTAGGTTTGACTCCACCAAACTTCAGTTGCTAATAGTCATCCTTTTTCTCCTGTCCTCATCCTGGTCTTCTTTGCTTCTATTAAGTGTACCACTCAAATGGTCATGGAACCCTATGGCCTGTCCTCAGAGTTATTGCTCTAAAATGAATTTCTGCCAAAGCAAGACAAGAGGTTAGGATCCAGCAGCATGTTCTTAGGAGAAAGATGAGAAGTTTCCATCCATACACTTCACTGCCTCTGAAAACCTGCTGAGGGTCACCTATGAGGTGGTTCTGACATGAAAGCTTATAATAACAACAACACCACTGTGGACAATAATTTTGGCCTTCGTGATGATGTCATGAAATCAAGGAATGCTTTGGGCTACCTGAAACTGAGAAACAAGAAAGCATCGTCACGCAGACACTTTAAAGAAAACAAGGCTTTGTCAACATCTTGAATTAAAGCTTCTACCTTCTAAGTGTAGGGAGCTCTGGTGGCCTAGTGATAAGAAAATATGCTGCAATCCTAAAGGCACGGGGTCTGAATCTGGCAGCTGCTCCACTTGAAGGCACACAACAACAAAAATCTTCCAAGAATAGGGAGCTCTGGTGGCTTAGTGGTAAGGAATTGTGTTAGCAATCAAAACATATGCAGTTCAAATACACTAACTGCTCAGCTCAAAAAAGCTCCCCCCGGCCTCCTATGCCTCTGAAAACCCACCGGAAGGTGAGCTATGAGTCAGTTCTGACTTGATGGTAGGTACTTGACACAACCACCTTCCAAAAAAGAAAGAATTCATTTTTGCTATTTTTAGCAAAATGTGGTGTTTTGTTAGGACATCTATAGAAAACAAATCCACTAAACATTTGATGTACTTTGAAGAAAGTCCATTTTTAGCTGGAAAAGACAAAGTCAATGTGCATATAGAATAAAAGAACTGAGGAGAGAAAGAGCGTGAGAAAGCCCTGATAACATATAAACCAGGATTTAGCGACCTTGGGAGCAAATTTAACTCTTACTCTTTCTTCATTCTGGTCACACGAGTCAGTCAGTTTCTCTTTTTGCCTAAGAAAGCTTGATAAAGTTTGATCATATTGTTCACAACCAAGGGTCTTGAGTTGAAGTTATAGGAAATATGTTCCCAGTCAGCACACTAGCAAACTGAAAATGATTTAAAAATATTAGCAAGACAATAACATCTAGAAAAGGTTACCCTAGAGAAGTCTAATACTGTCTAGCTTGTCTACCTGTTGTGGGTCAGACTCAACAAAGTACGTAGTGATGGTCTCCATGGGTACGATGCCATAGAGCCAGCCGATGCCCGAGATGACAATATGCAGGATGTGCTCCCGGCTGTGCACATAGTGATAGGCAGTGCTAAAGGCACTGGCAACACCCTGCACAGAGAGATGATAAGAAGTTGCTTTTCTCTTAAAAAATAATAGCATAACTAGGAATATATATATAAATGGAATTCTTTTTCTTTTGTTGTAAAAATATAAAAAACACAACATATGCCAGCTGAATATTTTTTGTGTTTGTACAGTTCAGTGTGACCAATCACTTCCATCATGTCGTGCAATCATCACTATTATCTGGCAAAATCCCAGATATAGAAACTCGCTGTTCCCACACAGTGACTTCCCCTTTTCTTCCTTGTTTCCACTCTTGATCATCACCATTCACCTCTGGTCTCCACAAATTTTTCTACTGTAGGTATTTCTTATTAGTAAGACTATATACTATCTTGTCCTTTTGTGACTGACTTGTGGCATTCAGCATAGCATTTTCAGGTCCATCCATGTTGTATTATTATCAGGAGTTAATTTCTTACGGTAAAGTAATAATATTCCATTGTTTGTATATACATTACATTTTCTTATCTATTCATGTGATGATGGACATTTGGCTTTTTCCATCTTTTGGTTATTGGTAAAAATACTGACATGAAAATTGATGTCCACTTTCCTCAAGAATTAGGAAGAAAAAATAAAAAAAATAAAGACTGATTGAGAGACGGGGAGCAAGTGATAAGCTCACAGAAAGTTCATGATTTGCTACTATACCCACAATTCACTGCCTCCATAATGACTCTCAATCTTCTGCCTTTACAATTTTTATTCATTAAAAAAATTTAAAATGTCTATAGAAATGTCCCAATTATTTCATAACTTTTAAAGGCTTGATAATTTTGTGGACTAATTTGAAATTTGGGTACCCAAGAAACATTTAGGTTTTTTTCCTTAATTCTTTGTCTTAAAAATTATAGTACTGAAATCAGGTACTATGGGGATATATATCATATTTAGTCACATTTGTAGAAATCACACAATATTTGTAGGTGCTACTATCCAAAAAGGATGTCCCTTCTAAAAGTACGTCATTCTTTTTTATCTTAATTGTCTAACAGTTAACTGACTTTCTGTTCTGCAGCATAAAGTACTTTCCCCATGGCTGATATTGTTGTTGCTGTGTACCATTGAATCAGAACCAACTCATAGCTGACCCTCCAGCAGGTTTTCAGAGGCAGTAAATTGCAAGGGAGGCAACTGCCTATCTTTCTCCCGTGGAGTAGCTGGTAATGGTTACTTATGGTGGACAGTGTTTGGTGGAGCTCCCAGATGAAAACAAGCTTGGAAGCAGGAGTGGCATCCACTTCCGTAATAGCTTGCTTCCAGAAACCCTATGAACCTGGAGAAAGGATGAAGTCATGCAAGTGCTGAGGACTTTTGTTTATAGGGTTGCTATGACTCATCTATGACTCAACAACACTTAACAACAAAAACAGCAACAACAACAACATTGGTAGTGCTCTTACTTACTGGACAATGTTAACAATTTTTCTAGAGAAACATGCAACTGAGGCTTAGAATCCTCCTCTCTTAGAGTAATGGAGGATCTCTCCCAAGATATACATACATACATACAGGGCATAGGAACAAGTAGGATGGCACTGTCTATATAGATAAATTTCCTCTTACTTGGTTTCAGATTAAAAATTTTTTAAAAGTATGGAAGGAAAACTTTCTTAAGTATTGCTCTTGGAAAATTTTTCTATGACTTACTTGGTAGAATTGTATCTCATGAGGTAAGAAGACATTTATTTCCTGAGGATCTCTCAGAGTGTCAACAGCTATGACCCCAAAGATCCTCATAGATGCATCCTGAAGAGGCAGAGCCAGGAATGACCCATTATACTTTTGCTTATGGCGGGAATGGTTCCACAAGTGGATGTTATCATGATGCTGAACTTGGGGGACATGGATTGGCTTCCCCTCATCCACTACTGTGAAGCTGAGGAACAGGAATTTCAGGACAGGGGAAATACAGAATGGGAGGCTTTAGATTAAATTATGCCGAAAACTAGGTCAATCTTTAATTCACAATTATTAACATTACATATTAGAGAAATTATCTCGGATAAAACTACCGATTTAGAGACTCAGGAGAAGGACTTAGCAACCAAGCTCAGATCTTAACAGAGAAGACATAATTTACATAGTGTTGTAGTGTATCGTCGAGTCAGAACTAACCTGTAGCTGACTCTGCAGCGAGTTTTCAGAAACAGTAAATTGGTTGAGAGGAGGCTGTCCATCTGGAGCTGCAGGCAGATTAGAACAGCATACCTTTGGGCTGGCAGTGCAATTTCTTACTCCTAAACCACCAGAGTTTGGAAGTTGGAGTGATATCCTCTTCCTAAACCATATGCCTCAGGAAGCACTATGAACTTTGATAAATGTCGATTAGTTGTAATAGGGGCTTCAGGCCTTTTGTTCATAGGGTCGCTATGAATTTTGCTCCACTTGAAGGCACTCAACAACAACAACAACAAGAAGCCACCAGACCTGCCTTGTTTACATAGTAGGCAGACATAATTGAACAGATATTTGAAACAGAGTCCCTAAATGGCAAAACCATTACCTAAGAAAAAAACTCTAGAAATAATCAAAGTAAATAATCTGGAATTGTAGAGGCCTCCTACTCTAAGAAACACTGGTGGCTCGAGCCATTATCTCTTGAGCAGATAATTTATGATTTCAATGTTAGTTTACTTCAGAAAGGCAATTATTACTTAGTGGGGAGCAAACTGGCTTTCTAAGAAAGCTCTTACCTAACTCCTTTCATGTCCCTGTAGAGCACTCTGTTTAGCACACAGGGTGCATCGTCTATGGTACAAGCCACGTTCCTCAACAGAACTTTCCCTCTGTCCGGCAGTAGTTCATTTTCTTCTAAGAGAGAAATGTGAGCACTGATCCTCTTATTCCCATGGGCTTCAGCATCCTATGGCAAAATGTTTCTGATCATGTATTTGCTATTAGCCAAAGAACTCCGCCCTTGATAATGTCTCTCTTCCACTAACCATTTTGTTCATCTGGTTCTAGTAACTTCATTTTCCTGAATCAATGACACCAATGTTATCATTCATGGACAGTTAAGTAAAAGGCTGATGTCACGAATGTCCTCACACATTCTGAATGAAATGGATTTGCTCCATGCTTATTAGACAGGTTTTGGGGAAATTATCATTATGCTTGGGAAAGTAGGGGGTCAGTGAAAAAGAAGAAGACCTTCAATGAAATGGATTGACTTAGTGACTTTAACAACAGGTGTAAGCATGGCAAAGAATTAAGGATGGCGCAGGACCGATTAGGGTTTTGTTGTGCTGTATACATGGTTGCAACAAGTTGGAGCCAACTCCATGGCACCTAAGAATAACAAATATAAAATCCATCTAATTCTAGTGACTTAAATTTTAAAATTTACATCATTTGAATCAATATCTGAACTGCCTTTAAAAGTATTTCTTTTAGTGAGCTTGGGCAAGAAGGTATTTTTCTTCACCATATATTTGAATGTGAATATGCAAAAAGATTATTTTAAGAAGCTATGAAATCTAATCTATTTAATATCAGGATAAAGTTTCTTGAGATTTCCAGATTGCAGACTTTATGGAACTACTTCTTAAATAACTGGAAATTCTCTGCAACCAAAATATCGTTGTGTTGCTGTTGTTGCTGTGTATTGTCAAGTTGGAACCAGCAGGTTTTCAGAGGCAGTTAATTGCACAGGAGGAAACTGCCCATCCTTCTTCCGTGGAGCAGCTGGTGGATTTGAACTGTGCACCTCTGGTTTTTGCAGGGCAACTTCTTGCCACTAGGCCACCAGAGATATTATAATGTTAATGCACATACTGAGTATGTCCATAAATTGGGGATATAAGAGACCCTTTCCTTGATATTTGTCTCCTGTTTTTAGATGTTTTTTAGGTTTGCTTTTCAAGTTTTCATGTCTTATATATTCTGCCTTTACTCTTCTTGTTCCATATAAAAGGCTTATGGAGTTTTAAACAAAATATATTAAGATTTCTGAATCAAGTTGGATCAACACTTCTTTTTCTGGACACGCCATTCCTAAACACATCAGAAATGTATTCGTTTGAGAGATGATTCAACAAGCAAGTTAGATTATTAAGCTGAAAAAATGACACAGACTCACTGAATCACTGGAATCTATTTTATGTATAGAATACAGTCATTCTAATTTTGGCTGAAAGGCGCAGTAACCTGGGTGTCTCTGAGGGAGTAACAAGACTGTGGGAGTTGGTCAAACAAAGCCATGTACTTCATGTGACAAGATTCAATGATAGTCTCGGTTTCCTTCTATGCAACATTATGAAATACGGTGTGATGTTGGATTCTACTTTGAAATGGCTTTAGATGTAAACAGTTATTTTTCTGACTCTGCAAATACCAGGCAAGATGAATAGAGTTTTAACTGCTTCTACATCTCTTTAGAAATGTTTTCTTAAAAAAAAAAAGAAAAAGAAATGTTTTCTTCTAGTAAAGTCTGTATCCAGGTTTTATTTAACTCTTGTTGTTAGGTGCCGTTGAGATGACCATGAATTAGAACAGCAGACCGGAACCCTTGTCTATCTTGCACCATTCTCACCATCCCTGCTATCCTTAGCCTATTGCTCCAGTCATTGTGTCAATCTATCTTGTTGAGAGTCTTCCTCTCTTCGACTTATCCCCCACACTTCCAAGCATGATGTCCCTCTCCAGACACTGGCCTCTCCTAGCAACATGCCCAAAGTATGTGAGACGGTGTTTCCTTATCCTTTCCTCTAAGGAATACCCTGTCTATGCCCTCTCTTAGACATATTTGTTCTTTTAGCACTCTATGGGATAAAATTCAGTATTCTTCTCTAAAACCACAACTCAAAGGTATTGATTTTTCTTCTGTCATCCTTAGTCAATGTCCAGCTTTCAGATGCATAAGAAGCAACTAAAATGACCATGGCTTAAATCAGGTGCACCTTAGTCCTCAGACTGACATCGCTGCTCTTCAGTACCTTGAAGAGGTTCCTGACTGCAGACTCCCTCAATGTAATGCATTTTTTATTTCTTGACTGCTGTAGTCAAGGGCATTGACTGTGGAGCCTAACAAGATGAAATCACTGAACCACTTCAGTCTTGTCTCCATCTATCATGATGTCGCCTACTGGCCTGGTGGTGAGGACTTTTGTTTTCTTGATGTTGAGATGTAATTTGACTTTGAGCACAGATGAAATTAGAAGTCCTAAAACATAGTTCTATTTTTTTTCTCTCCCTCTCCTCTTTCTTGGGTTTTCAGAACCAAAATTGTAATATATTGGAATGAAGGGAATATTTAGCAATTCTAAAGGGAAAAAAAATAGATGCATTATATCTTTTTAAGTCTCACTGCACTGTGTCTCACATACTTAGGGCATGTAATCAGAAGAGCCTAAAGAACATCAGGGTGGGTAGAGGATCAGAGGAACAGGGGAAGACCCTCAGTGAGATGGATCAGGATAGTAGCTACTGCAATCGGCTGAAGCACAGAAGACGTTATGAACATGGAGCGAGATGGGGCAATGTTTTGTTAAGTTGGAACCAATTTGACTGCACCTCTTCAAGTACTGAAAATATTATGTGCTTTGAGGAAAAATTTCCTTTCAGAGAGCATTTTAGAAATCCTACCTGATTGAGGGCCTTGAAGGTTTCTGTGTAGACGGGCTCCACAGACACCCCACTGGTCTCTGCAGCACGTTGGATTTGCTGCAGCCACTTTCGCCTGACAGAGTTTCTCAGATTCTCAACATGGCTCTGCTCCAGCGAGTTCATCAGGAACTCCACAACACTTTCCAGAACCTCGTCTTCATCGCCTCTCAGTTCAGATACAATCAATTCTATATATTTCTGAAACTGTTTTGAAGATAATTTCACTTCATGACCAGGCTGTGGCTTTGGAAATTGGATGTGTAGTTTAGCTAAAAGACATAAACACAAAACCAAGAACTAAGAAAAAGTTCATTTATATATGGAGCTACTATTATTCTTCCTTTGCAGTGAACAGCAGCTCCTGACAACTGCTCCTGTGGAAAAACAGGTATGATACCAAAGCATCTTTGATCCCAAAGGAACATTTGACAGTGATGCCCCATGCTGAACTCAAGATGACTCCTCCTTGGAGGCAAGGATGGCGAAGCTTCATCTCACACACATTGGTATGTTGTTAGGAGAGGCTATCCCTTGTAAAAGCATATCATGTGGCGAGCTCTGGTGGCCTAGTGGCAAGGTGTACTGCAATCCCAGAGGTGTATGGTTCAAAGCCACCAGATTCTCTGCTGGAGAAGGATCTCTCCTGTACCAGTCAGATCTGATTTGACGGTACACACACACACACACACACACACACACACATAAAATTTTTTTACAAAAGCACATCATGCTGGGCGAAAGCGAGGGAGATCCTCAGTGAGATGGATTCAGTACAGTGGCTGTGACCATGGGCTCATGTGTTCGGGGATGATAAGGATGGAGCAGGACGGGACAGGGTTCAGATCTGTTGTTCACAGGGTTACATTGCTATCTGCAACTTGATGGCACACGATAACAACAATAACTGACCCATGTGAAATTCCAAGGTCAACTTTATCTCTTAAATACTGTTTTTGCTTTCCATATCCATTATGTCACTATATCTTGTTATTCTTTAGCAGTGAATCTTGTGGCCTTCCTCTCCAATTCTGACCCCATTCTGATTCCATCACCTCAAACCAGCTTTAAGCACCTTAAAATTGGATTGTTGTTGTTGTTATGTGCCATTGAGACATCTGCGACCCATAACAACCCTATGTACAGCAGCTCTAAATCCTGCTCTGTCCTGAGCCAGGCTCACTAATTCTGACACACTTAACCCCATTGCCCCTTTCACTATATCAATCCATCTCATCTGAGGTCTTCCTCTCCTGCTCCATCCCTCCACCCTTCTGAACATGATGTCCTTCTCCAAAGACGGGTCCCTCCTGGCCGCATGTCCAAAATATGTGAGGTAGAGCTTCAAAATCCAAACCTCCAAGGAGAAACTTGGTTTCACTCTCTCCAAGACAGACTGATTTGTTTTCTTGGCAGTTCATGTTACATTCAAGACTCTTCTCCAGCACCACAATTCAAAGGCATTGATTTTTCTTCTGTCATCCTTAGTTATTTTCCATCTCTCTGAAGCATAATACTCAATATATGTAAAATGAAATTAAAGCACTGTGAAGTAAAGATTTAAAGCCCTGGTGTGTCCACTTGCCATACAGCGGTAACTTGTGGTTGCTGTGAGGTTGAACACTGTGACACTGATGTGTCAGATGCGTTAATGGTTGGTTACCCAATGCGGACAGTGTTTGGTGGAGCTCCCTGATTAAAACAAGCTTGGAAGCAGCAGTGGCATCCATTTCTGTAATAGCTTGCCTCCGGAAACCCTATGAACCTGGAGCGAGGATGAAAGACCCCAAGCATTGAGGACTCTCCTTCATAGGGTCACTATGAGTCGCCTGCGACTCGACAGCATTTAACAACAACAACAACAACAACAAAGTAATTTAGTCTTTGTCTTTGGTTCCTGAGAGAGAGAGAGTTCTAAACTTTTGGAATTTCCTCAGTAATTGAAGTGTCTTTGCTAACTTAGGTTCTTTAGAACAGATTTAACAGGTTATGTCGGTGAACTAGCTGGCCAGGCCAGAAAAATCCACTTGATGACATCACCTTATGATTATATGGCAAAAATCTTCAATAACAGCTCAAGGGACCTCTTTGTTGGTGAAAGACACTGATCCTTTTGGGGATAGGAGTGAAGGTGGGTTATGCATCCTTTTGGGGTCACGCCCAGACCTCGACTTATGCATCTCTTCATCTGTATCTATTTTCCTATATAATAAAAGTGTCACAATAATTATGCCACTTTCTATGAGTCCTGTGTTCTGTGAGTCTTTCTAGAATCTTATCAAGCCCAAAGGTTAGTGGGAGCCAGCAGCTCAGAAGTAAGGGAGCCTGGAGGATTCCTGAACTTGGGGCTGGGATCTTGAAGGGATAATGAGGAAATTTCAAACTTTTAGCCAACAAGTAAGTAACATAATTACATTGAGGTACACAGAATTTTCAGTTATTTTAATAAGAAAGGGTTACATATGATCTGCAGTCAGGAATCCCAAGAAATCCTTTTCTTACATGACACAGATTGGATTGCATTGCCAAACTATACGAAGTTCTCTGCTAAGAACTCCTTGTGACCATTTCCCCTCTTGTGCATATCATACTTCCTGAAGATAAAATGTGCAGGTGGGCAGTGTGGAAAACTTAGGACTCCTCTGGAATAAACTCTCGGTGGCCAAATTTGGGACAATTTGAGCAGAAACAATGATGATGATAATAACTACAGGTCATTGAATAAAATAGGAAACTGAGTCCATACTGATAACAAAGAAATGAAAAGTTTTACATGGGGGGGGGCGCTCTGGTGGCCTTGTGGCAAAGAAGCTGCACTGTAATCCCTAAATTGTGCAGTTCTAATCCACCAGATGCTCAGCTGGAGAAGGAGGGGCAATCTTCCCCTGTACCAGTCGCATCCAATTCGTTGGTACACAAGGAAAAAAAAACCCAAAAACCAAATCCACCCACAACTATTTTAAAAAAAAGTTTCACATGGAAGCAAACATTCCTATGGCTTCAAAGGCTGGTGGGTGTCAATTGAGTTGACTCTAACTCATAGCCACCATATGTACAACCAATAGAAACCCTCTCAGATCTCCTACCAACCTCACAATCTTGGCTGTACTTAAGCCCATTGTTCCAGTCACAGCATCTATCCATTTTGTTGATTGTCTCCCTCTCCTCTAGCCCTCCACCTTCCAAGCATGATGCCTCTTGCGAAGGTCTAGACCTTCTTGATCACATGTCCAATGTACAGGAGACAAAGTTTCACAATCACTGCTTCAAAGAACAGTCAAGATGCACCTCTTCCAAAAAAAGAACTGTTCACTCTTCTGGTGGTTCATGGTATAGTCAAGATTCTTCAACACCACCAAGATTCAAAGGCATTAATTCCTCTTCAGTCCTTATTCATTCAACTTTTCCAACTTTTGAGTGTTTTTGGTTTCAAAGTATATCCCTCAAAATACCTATTGATAACAAGAGGGGATAGAGTAACTTTAAAGTGGAAGGACCTGACAGATACCTTAACCAGGTAGTCAAAGTTAACAACCCCATGGAACTTCTGATAGGTTCAATGAGAAAACGGCATCACTTCTATTTTACTATCTATCAAAGATGCATAACCTGAATTTAATCATGAGGAAACAAACGAACAGAAATTAAGGCTATACTACCAAAGCCCCCCTAGCCCATTATACTAAAAAAGATCACTTAATAAAGACTGCCATGAAAATCAAAGGAGATAGGAATTCCTTGGAGATTCTGCATTGCAGAATGAAACAACAGTGGTCATTTCACATTAGCTATCTGTCCACTTTTCATTTCTTTTAAAAAGCATTTTGTAGTTTTCCACAGAAACTTTTTTAAATGTGTCCCTTGTAGTTCAAGATTTCCAGAATTTCATCATCTAACGCATTAACAAAACGTTATTCTTTTAGGAGAGTTAGATGTCCTACTCAAATGTTGTTGTGCTCCATCGAGTCAGAACTGACTCATAACTGATTCTCCAGGGTGTTTTCAGAGGCTCAAAATTGCCTGTCCACCTCTTGCCCATGGAACAGCTGGAGTATGCGAAATGCATGATTTTGGCTTGGCAGCGCAACTCATTATCAATAACCTGCCAGAGCTCTTGCCTTCTTTAATAGAAATGCCAACCAAACCTTGCCACTTATTTAAAAAAAAAATAGAGTTTAGTTAACAAGTTAATAGCTATTCTATAGAAAGTTGTGGAGGAAGAGAGATCTGCTTCATTACATTTTACATTGTAAAGTAGGTCACATGTTCTATAGCTTCTTATTTGTGGTATTTCTGATAAAAATTGGGTTGTATTAGAAATAAAAAGCAGGAGGAGGAGGAGGAGGTCTAAATTTCTCCTTCATACAGAAAACTGCTATTTTCAGTCTATCAGTAAATGTTATATAAGTTTGTAAACATGTGACTTCATGGTATTTAATCTCTGCTTCTTTACTCTTGGATATAGAAAGAGATGATAAAAAGGATAGAGCAAAAATAGTATAAATACTCCCCCCCCCCCAGTACAGAGCTGTTTGCAGATTTGCTGATCAGCTGTTATCTAACAGTTGGATTTAGATACTTTTTCCCCTTTGAAAGAGCCTAATCTGCTTTCCTTATTCTGCACTGCCATCAGCTCAGCAGTCATCTCTTCAGGCCAGGTGGCTACCAGTATGTGTTCAGAGGATCATTTTGTATAAGCCTGCCCTTGGAGAGAATCATTTGTTCTTCCTGCTTGCAGACATTTTCCTCTGGCAGCAGATTTTGCCTCATCATTGCTACCCTCATTCATATTTGTTCAACTTAACCCTTTCTATTTTTAAGCTTTCTGCTTATCCCTGCTGCTAGATCTTAATCACATACATTGGAACTTCTTTGTAACATAATCGTCAAGTTCTTTAAAATCCCAGAGTTCATCATTCCTACCTCCTTCACTTTAGTGTTCACAGGGTTTTCAAAGAAAACAAATAGACATGTTTTGGAGACAATGCAGCTGGAGCGCTCTTTGGAGGCAAGAATGATGAGGCTTCAAAAAAAAATGTAAATGGCAAAAAAAAAAGAATGATGAGGCTTCATTTCACATACTTTGGACATATCGCTAGGAGGTGTTACTCCTTGGAGAAAGACGTGATGTTGGGAAGGGTAGAGGGTCAGTGAAGGAGAAGACCCTCAGCAAAGTGGATTGACTAACTGCTGCAATGGGCTCTTGTGTGTCAGGAAATGTGAGGATGGCGCAGGACAGGACTAGGTTCAGATCTTTTGTTCATAGGGTCGCTATGAGTCGTACTCAACTTGATGACACCTAACAACAACAAAAACAACCTCCTTCACCTTTACAAACAGGACACCTGAGTCTGTGTAAGTAGCCCAAGGTCATGTGACCATTTTGTGAGGTAGACCTACTATTAGAACCCACTTTTGTTGACCATTGTCTAGTGTTCTTCTTTCTGTGGAACATGCGTTATGATATTTGCCTCTCCTGTAAGTAGAAAGTATCTCATTATGCCTTTCGGAATTTCATTAAATAAATGCTCTTTAGATGTAATCTAAGGTAAGCAATGCTGCTGTTGTTTCTTTGAGTTGACGTTAACTCCCAGGGACTTTGTTGTTGCTGCTGTTGTTGTTGTGTACCATCAAGTCAGAACCGACCCATAACCGACCCTCCAGCAGGTTTTCAGAGAAGATTACCCATTCTTCTCCTGAGGAGCAGCTGGTGGATTCGAGTCGCTGCGTTTGGGATGGCAGTGCAGCTTCCTGCCACGAGGCAACCAGAGCTCCCCTTAGGAAGTTAGCTGATGGACAACAAAACTAAGCACGGCCTGATCCTGCACCATCCTCACATTTCAAAGTAAACCTCTACTTTACCACACATGATGCTTTTTCCCAGGGATTGGTCCCCTCTTAATAGTATGTCAAACGTGTGTGAGACAAAACCTCACTGCCCTCATTTCTTTCCTTCCTTCCTTCCTTCCTTCTTTCCTTCCTTCCTTCCTCCCTTCCCTCTCTCTCTCTTTCTTTCTCTCTTTCTTCCTCCCTTCCTCCCTTCCTTTCCTTCTTTCCCCTTCCTTCCTTCCTGCCTCCCTGCCTCCCTGCCTTCCTTCCTTCCCCTCATTTCTAAGGAACATTTTAGTTGCACTTTTTCCAGAATAGTATTCAGTATGTTTTGCCAACTTCACAATTCAAAGGCATAGTTCTTCTTCCATCTTTCTTTCTTGTCTAGCTTTTCTACACATATGGTGGCGGTGGTGGTTGTTATCATCAAGTCCTCTCTGACTCAAAATAATGCTATGAACCGCAGATTGAAATCTTGCACCATCCTTACAATCTCCACCATGCTCAAGTCCACCATTGCAGCCACTGTGTGGATCCAACTCATTTGAGGGTGGGTCATCTCGTTCTTTTCCTTCACTTACCCTCCAATTTTCTAAGCAAGATGTCTTTTTCCAAGGACTGAAACAAAGCTCAACGTATGTAAGATTAAGAAGTACCCTATTTTCATTTCCTCTAAGACAGGTTTGTTTGTCCATTAAATATTAAGGTATATTAAATATCCTTAATCAAAACTCAAAGACTTCTTTCTTCTTAGTCTTTTTTTTTTAATTGAGAAAGTTCCAGACTGCCTTCCATCACAGATTTACCATTCCACATTCCCACTAATGGTGAATGAGAGTTCTCCAATCTCTCCACATCCTCACCAGCATCTGTTGTTTGCTGTCCTGTTGAACTTCCCTATTGTTGCTGGAGTGAGATACCTCATTGTTGTTTTAATTTGCACCTTTATCTTTAAACTGACACCCTTGCTCCTGAGCACTTTGAAGAATTCATTGACAGCAGATTTGCTTCATATAGCATGTTTCTTAATTTCTTTGCTGCTGTTAACATGGATATGGACTATGGATCCAAGAAAAAGGAAGTGATTGACAACTTCAATCTTTTCTTCATCTACCATGATGTTTCCTTTTGGTGCAGTAACAATTTTTTTGTTTTCTTGATATTGAGATATAATCCATACTGAAGGCTGCAATCTATGATCTTCTTAAGTAGGTGCTTCAATTGTTCTTTATTTTCTGCAAGCAAGGTTATGTCATCTGTATACACATATGTTGTTGTTGTTATGTGCCGCCGAGTCGTTTGCGACTCATAGCGACCCTATGTACAACAGCCCTAAACCCTGCTCTATCCTGTGCCAATCGCATTGCCTCTGACACTCCCATTCCGATTACCCCAGTCACTAAATCAATCCACCTCATAGAGGGTCTTCCCTACCTGCGCTGTCCCTCTACTCTACCCAGCATGATGTCACTCTCTAAAGACCTGTCTCTCCTTACAACATGTCCAAAGTATGTATATGTATGTGCTATGTACATACACACATGAGGTGACTGAAAATTCCATGGTTTGGGTCGAACACATCTTAATCCTCCAAATGCCATCCTTGCTCTTTAGAACTTTAAGAGAAAAGCATTGTAGAATAACATTAATCTTGTAGATGGCACAGCTAATGAAGAATACAACAATTGATAGAATTGGATACATGTGAAAATCAACCAATATAAAGAATTTTGAAAGGGTTGCAGTAACTCTGACAATTCTTTCTCTTCTGCTTTAAACATTTTAAGGACCAGAGACCCAATATGCTAAAACTGTCAGACAAATCCTTAAATTCAATGAAGAGCAAAGTTATTTTATTGGAATCTAATAAAATTAATCTGGAGACGGAGATTTAAAAGGGAGGTATTGACTAAAAGAGAAATTTATAACATAGGAAAAAAGTAATCATGGAGAATAAGGAGTTAAACTCGTAAATTCAGGAGAAACTTGCAATTCAGTCAGACATGCGAGGTGACTCAGACCTTGTAAATGAAAGCAGAGAGATAAAATAAGAACAACTAGGCAAAATTGTAGCGTTGTTTGGATTCTTTTCCTTTTAAGAGGAAGGGTAGCTGAGGACACAGAAGGAATTTAACTATGCAGAGTGAAAGTCTTCAACAAAGAACCCTACAATATATTGTACTCTGGGTTACTCTGCCTATGGTTCTTACCATAATGAAGTTATAAAAAGGAAAGGATGGACAAATGGCAAACCAGAAACGAGAGGTGGGGCACCTGTGTGCTGGTTATTTCCACTGTAGATGAAGGTCTAGGAAGAAGTTTGGGAGTGAGTTACAGAAGCAAAGACACATTGGTGATAGAGTAGTCATTAAAAGAGTCATTGAAATAGCCTCTTATTACTAAAAATGTTATTAAAATATTTGTTTTAAGTGTTATTAGAAGAGTCTCCCATTGTCTGTAGCATTTTTATCCACAGCACTGTCACCATTCTGCATATTTTGACACTGACACTTTTCTGAGCTTACCACAAGACTTCAACAGAAGTTTTTCGACAACAACCAAATCGCTCCTTCAATGAAGGGTGAGTTAAAATGTCAAGGAAATGCAGTTGACCAGCATGCCATTAGGAATAACAAGCTCACACATGCTAAAGCAACGGGTATTATGTTATGACTGAACAGGAACATGAATGTCAGGCCACTGAACAATCACAGTGACATGCTGTCAATTAATGGATTCTCAAGAAATTTTTAATATAAGAAAATATCTTAAAACTGAGCTACAATAATTTATGTTTCATGCTCAAGTGAACTTCTGGTTATACTACCACTTCTTGCTGACTGTAATCAAATTAGTGTAAGAAACCAATGATGTTGTTGCACATCCCCATTGTCTCGCCTATTAGAATTTTCAGACACTGCAGTTAAAAAGTATCTCTGTTCTCTGCTGCTAGTATTTATCTACCTCCACTATCCACTCAGAGCTTGTTGCTGTTGTTAGGCACAGTTAAGTCAGTTCCAACTCAGAGCCTCCCACCCTGTGGACAATAGAATGTAACACTTCCTGTTCCTGTGCCCTCCTCACAATCACGACTCTGCTCAAATTCATTGTTTGCAGTCATTTTGTTGGGAATATTCCTCTTTCTCTACTTTATTGAGCATGACGTCCTTGTGTTCAAAGTACATGAGATGGTTTCATCATGCTCACTTGTAAGGAATTTTCTAACTTCTTCCAAAACAGAATGTTCATTCCTCTAACAGCCAAAGATAAATTTAACATTCTTTCCCAGAACCATCATTCAAAATAATCTATTCTTATTTGGTCTTCCATATTCATTGTCCTGCTTTCCCATGGATATGAGGCAATTTAAAATGCTATGGCTTGGTTCAGGTGTGCTTTTTTTTTTTTTTTGTTTATAAAAACATGTTTATTTAATCGAACTTGTTACTTATAATTAGCCCTCTTCAAAACCAATTCTTTTTGTTTGTTTTATTTTATACTAGTTGAGCTACAAAGTTCATATATATTGTTTTTCCCATGAAATCTTCCCCCTTTACCCTCAAAGTGATCTTTGCTTTTTAATACTTTAAAGAGGTTCTTAGCAGAAAATATTCCCAGCACAAAGGTTGCTTGTATTCATGACTCCTGCTCCTTTGAGCATTTATTGTGGGTCTAAGGAAAAGGAAGTATTTTACAACTTCAGTATTTTTTCCCATTTACTCATGATGTTGTTTATCAGTTCAGTTGTGAGGACTTTTGTTTCTTTAATGTTGAGGTATAAGCAATACTGATGGCTGTGTATAATCTTTGATTGTTATCTGGAAGTACTTCAAAAAAGCTTTTGACTTTGAGTAAGCAAAGCTGTGACACTTGCATATCACAGGTTGTTAGCTGCTCTCCCTCCAGGCCTCAAGCTATGCTTCCTTCATGTAGTCCAGCTTCTCAGATTACTTGCTCAACACACAGACTGAAAAAGTACGGTGGAAGGATATAACTATGGCACACAGTTTTCCGGATTTTAAACCATGAAGTGTCCTGTTGTTCTGTTTGAATGATGAATTTTTAATCTATATACAGACTCTGCATGAGCACGATTAAAGTGTTTTTAAATTCTACTTTTTGCAATGCTACCCATTCATTGTTATGATCCATACATACACTTTTGCACACCCAGTAAAATAGAGGTAAACAGTTTTCTGGTGTTCTCTACTTTCAGCCAAGACTGATCTGACATCAATAATGAAATCCTCTTCCGAATTTGCTCAACTTTATACTGGTCCCCTTTTGAGGTACTGCCACAACTGTTTTTAATTATCATTATTCAATTTTTACTGGAGTATGATAACAATAATGTTGTTTGATAATACAAAATTTTTTTGAAGGACTAATACTCCAAACTCAACTCCAAACTCAATCTCATTGCTGTTGAGTTGGTTCCTACACACAGTGACCTTCAGCAAGTTTCCAAGACTGCTTATCTTTCTGCTGTGGAATCACTGGTGGATTTGAACCAGTGGAGATGGTTGGCTTTGGGGTTACCAGCACAACTCACTATGGATCACGACCTCAGAGCTCCTCCTTGTTGGAGGGTTAAGATGTCTATAGTAAGGGGTAAAACTAAGAACCAACAGGTTGTTGTTGTTGTTGTTAAGTGCCGTCGAGTCGCAGGCGACTCATAGCGACCCTATGAAACAACAGGTAGGAATGAGAATTATAGGATTGTTGTTATGTGCCGTCAAGTCACCAGTAACTCATAGTGACCCAATGCACAATAGCTCTGAATCCTGCCCTATCCTGAGCCAGTCTCACTGTCTCTAACATACCTACTACCCCCATTACCCTAGATACTGTGTCAATCCATTTCATCTGGGGTCTTCCCCTCCTGTGTTGTCCCTTGACCTTTTCAAGCATGATGTCCTTCTCCAAGGACCGGTCCTTCTTGGCCACATGAAGAGTCTGGATTAATTTTAAGTTTGGTGAGAAAAAAAATGATGTGGACATCAGTATCTTAATATTATGCTGAATTACTGTTACAAGACAAATAAGAGCCTTTTCATTACTGGCTGAAAGAAGGAGTTTCAAGGGAGAAATTACATACTTCTCCTCAAAATAAGAAGACAAACTAGCTAAATGAAGCGAAGTCTATGCAAAGACTGGCCTGCACAAATGCCTTTATCAGTGCCTGCTGTTTGAAGATAATAAGACTAGTGTTGTATGTAATAAACCTACTTTGGGAGAAGCCTTGAGGAACAGTTTAGGAAGATTTTGTGGATAAAGAGGAGTTTTAATGAAAAAACATTTAACTAACCAACTTCCATGTAATTAATGCAGCCTCAAGCCACCAGGATACAGTGCTCCCCCAGCCGCCGCAACACCCTTAATCTTCTGCTCAGCTCTTCTGCTGAAGAATTTGGCCTTCACAATGACTGGTTACTTTGGGAGATTTTCATTCCCCAGAATTTTGTAATAACCTTATAGAACCACATCAATTATGTGAGCAGCTCCAGTCTCGTTTTTTTTGCAGCATTTACCCTTGTCTACTCACTGACCAGGGTCCATAACTTGTCAAGGTTGACAGTTGGGCAGAAGCTCTGAATCCTGTTTAGGTGGTAATGGCTCATACCAACCTTTCGAAAATCACCTGGATGGCTAACAATCTTAAAAGTCAATCTGATTCATGTTGCTAACCTGGTGACTGTGCCTCAAAACCCACAGCCAATGAATAAGGTCAGCAGTTACTCTTCGAAAGCTCTAGCACACCAAGGCAACAACCAATACCCAAGTGTGACTCTAGCCTTGAAGAGGTAGTGGTTTTGAAATAAACATGATTATGTCTGTGTATTTAGGATTTCTTGCGATTATTGTCTTTCCTACTGAATAAATAGATATTTGTGTGCATCAGTTTGGATCAGCTTGTTCTCTGAGTGGAAGGAAAGAAGAGGACCGGGAAACGGTACGTTCTTTAATCTGGTCATTCCCAGAAACAGATTTGTGTGTTAGCAATTGCTAATAGTATTTAGCTTTGATTTTTCTCCTGTCCCTTGCTACCGCCTAGTATGTGAGAATAGGCAAATATAGGAAGTTAAATAGGGAGTTAAAGGAAGTTGTGGAAAATATGAGATGATGTTGTCTTTAGGTGTTTATTTAATAAACAGAGAACTGGTACAAAAGTCTCATAATTCCTTCTTCTTAATTGATCCTGGACAAGTTATCACAGAACTTGTAACCTTCTATTAAATTTATTTTATTTAGTTCATAGATTATCCTATCATTTAAAGAAGTATCAGATCAAAATTTATATGTCCAGTGTTTTCTCAGTAGTGCAGTTTTGGCATTTTGGCTTTATTGATTCCCTATTGCACAAGATCCTTGTGTACTGCAAGATATTTGGCATCTTTAACATCCCACCTCTAAATACTTTTGGGTTGCCCTTCTAAAAAAACCCTAAAAAATAAAACTCCTGTATATTTAAAAACACTCCACGGGGATATGATATGTAACCTAGAGGGGGAAATACTAGCATAGTGATTGGTTTTTTCTCAGATGCTGAACATCCATTGTTGTTGTTGTTAGATGTGACCTGTAGCAACAGACCAGAACCTTGCCTATCCTGGGACGTCCATAGTTGAGGGAAAAGTCTGGTAACAAGATGGAGTAGCACCACTCATTTTCTGTTGAAGGTACAATGACAACTTTGAAATCTATCTCATGGATGACCAAGTGTCAATGGTAAAATCGCAGAGACACAAATGGGTTTTTTTAGCTGCTAAACTGGACTACTGTTTGTCTTGAAGCACAGTTTCACTAACTTTAAAGACTCAAGCATGAATGAACTGATTATCATTACATCCAAGTGTAAATGAACCAACTATCATTGGTCATTTATATGGGGAGAAAAAGGAATTTGGAAATTATTACTATTAATCATAGTTCTTTTTGTAATTTCCTCTATTTGTTAACTTAATAGGAAGTATTTCAGCCACATTAGAGAAATATCTTCATGTTATCATGAAGGTGAACAATCAAGGAGAAATTTTGCTTTGCAAATCTCAGAGAAAACATTCATCCAGGATTCTCTTTCTAAACTTTTTTTAAAGCTTATAAGCATTAAAGATGCTTTTTTATGATATGCTAATAACAACAACAACAAAACCAACAAAGCATATTTTTTATTTTAGGAAAAGAGAATTCAAATAGGCCAGACAAAGGGTTTGTTATTTGGACCCTTGAAAATCCTTTATTACATTCAGCTGTCACCTAAGCAGAGATGGATCCTTCTGTGTGCATCCATAGCACAACAACCAGTGTGGGTTTTTTTTGTTTGTTTTTATTTTATTTTATTATTTTTGTGTGCATGTACCGTCAAATCAGATCTGACTGGTACAGGAGGAGATTGTTCCTCCTTCCCCGGCAGAGCATCTGGTGGATTTGAACCGTGCACCTCTGGGATTGTAGTTGCAGCTTCTTGCCACTAGGCCACCAGAGCTCCCCTAACAACCAGTGTTTTAACTCTGCTTTGTGTGTTCCTGATAGAAGTCCTTGGGACAGTTAAAATGAGAGTGTTAGCACAGTGTAAATAACAAGAGTCTCCTATTTTACCTTTTTTCATAGATTCCTTTTCCATTCCTCCCTTGTACGTAAACAAGAGTTCATCAATTGTATTCAGATCCAGGAAGCCTGAGGCATCACTGTCCCACTTCTGGAAGAGGGCTTCTAAGAGAAGGCCCCATCGAACTCGTAAAGTATTTTGTTTAACCTAGGAAACAAACAGGATAACAAAGCACAGAAGACATAATTTTCTCTATGGTAGCAGGCATCTGATATCTACACACACACACATACACAACACATGAAGTTCAGTCTCTTTAATAAAACCAGCTTTACTTTACTAAGGCCATGATAACATTAATAGAAAAATGCCTTTGAATTGTGGTGCTGGAGAAGAGTCTTGAACACACCATGGACTGCCAAGAAAACAAATTGGTCTGTCTTGGAGAGGGTGAAACTAACTTTCTCCTTGGAGGCTAGGATTTTGAAGCTCTGTCTCACATATTTTGGGCACATGGCCAGGAGAGACTAGTCCTTGGAGAAAGACATCATGCTTGGAAATGTGGAGGGACAGCACAGAAGAGGAAGGCTGACCCCAGATGAGATGGATTGATACAGTGTCTGGGGCAATAGGGGTTGGTGTGTCAGAATTAGTGAGACTGGCTCAGGACAGGGCAAGGTTCAGAACTGCTGTACATAGGGTCGCTGTGGGTTGCAGACAACTTGACGGCACACAACAACAATTTTAACTTCCAGAATGCCATTTTTCTATTTCACTTCACAACCAAATAATAAGCATTCTCTTTATTGGACTAAATGACACTGACTTAGGAAAAGACTTTTATTGCCTTGAGAATCTTTAATTCCTTTTCACTGTACTTCTTGATCATTCAGGAATGTGACAAATACACTACATGCTCTGCCTGGCTTCTTAGTGGCGGATGTTTTGTAGTGACGGGAGATGAATGGCTGTCCTAAGCAATGAACAATGACTGTGCTAAATATATTTGAACAAATTCATTGTAGTAGAGTTAGAATTGACTCATAGCTGACCCTCCAGAGGCTGTAAGTCACATGGGAGGAGATTGCCCAGTTTTCTCCCTCAGAGCAGCCGGAGGATTTGAACCACTTGCCTTTGGGTTAGTGGCACAATTCCTATTCAGTAGGCCACCAAAGCACTCTCTGTTTCTCTTTTACATGTAATGTGCTGTTGCTGTGTACTCTTGAGTCAGAACCGACTCATAACTGGTCTTCCAGTGAGTCTTCAGAGACATTTAATTACACAAGGGGGAGATTGCCCATCCTTCTCCTGCAGAGAAGGTGGTAGATTAGAACCATATGCATTCGTGATTACAGTGCAGCTTCTTGCCATTAGGCCGCCACTGTTCCCTATATAATGTGATATATAAAATATATATTATATATAGTATATATTGGTCTTTAGTTCCATCAAGTCGAGCACGACTCATAGTGACCCTACCAACAAAAGGCCTGAAGTT
>NW_006399844.1:9204238-9217183 GCF_000299155.1 Elephantulus edwardii | reverse complement strand
TATGTATGTATATATATAATGTGTATTTAACAGTGAATTTATCTGACATTGATTTCATTTACATTTCTTGTTTCTTACTAGGTTAATTCTGTCAATTAGGTAAAAGTTGAATGATATTTATATAGATTTAGTGTAAAAATAAAGTTAATACATTCCATTGGATTAAATAGAAGGAGTTTTAATACGATGCAAACAAGTTATAAACTTTGGCATTAGGTTGAGAACAATCATATGGTTAGTGAAATTATTGAATAACAATGCTTGATGAATACACAAGTCTATAAACTTTTTTCCAGTTAATTTATGTGCATTTGTCTATCTCTCAAGTAAGTAATGCATTCTTAAGAAATATCTACTTTAAAAAAAAAAAAAAAAAAAGAAATATCTACTTTAAATATGCCAGCCAGAGGAGTGCACATGAGTAACAATATATGCTCAAGTCATAATTATACTCCTGGATATGTTCATTAGCAAATGTACTCATAAAGCAGATAGGCAACATACATATATTCTTGCATATATACATATCCACTCTTCAGAATCTGTTCCTAAAACAATAGGGGAAGAAAAAACAAAGTCCATTTCCTGTAAGGAGTAATCAAGTTATTATTAGGGGAATAATTAACTGTAAAGTGATCTCAGAGCATTTGGCAATAAAATAAAATAAAATAAAATGCCCAATAGTCATGCTTGTTGAATTAAAGTGCTAAATTTGGCTGTGACATTTTTAAAAGAGCCAGAGTGGGGGGTCAAGTGAAGTTGAGAGATTTTTTTATAATACAAACCAAGTTCTTTCATTACTTAATAATAATACCCACCTGTTTTAAGGCATTAATTTTCTCTTCTTTTGTTTCAACATAATAGTTCTTAAAAAAGGAGATAAGAGCCTCACTATCACTCATGGAGATGTCTTCACCAACAAATGTGTCCAGCAGTTGTACAAACTGTAGCAAATTGAGGGAAACTCCATTGAATGCAGTCCTGCCTTTTTCTTTCCGAGACTGAATATCTCTAATAATTGAGTGTAGTTCTGTCAAGTATCAAACACACAGCATGTAGTCAAAAATCCTTTCAAAGCTTAGAAAGAATATATGTAAATATCTATTGTAATGGGCATCTGCTATTCTTCCTTATTGGACATCCATGTTCCTTTCATGAGGTTCTTTTCCTTTCTCTCTCATTACCACTGAGTCAGAATGAACTCTGAGCTGGTCTTCCATTGGGTTTCTGAGGCTGTAAATCATATGGGTGACTGCCTATCTTTATCCCAAGGAGCCCATAGTGAACATAAACCACCAAAGAGGCATGGCCTTTGAGTTAGCAGTGCAACTCCCTAGAAGGTAGGCCAGCAGAGCTCTCTTTCATGAGGTGTTGGTGTTGTTTGTATGTGCTATGGAGTGGATTGCAATTCAGATCTGAACCCTGCCCTATCCTGTGTTATCCTCACTCTCTCTGATACACTTGAGCACATTTATAGTCATCATGTCAATCCATCTTGTTGAGAGTCTTCCTCTCTTTTGCAGACTCTTTACCTTTTCAAGAATGACATTGGCCCCTCCTAACAACATACTCAAGATATGAGATGAAGTTTCATCATCCTTGCCTCGAAGACATCCTTTCTCCAAGACAGAATGTTATAATCTCTTGGCAATGGCAATCCATAGGATTCTCAGTACTCGTCTCTAACACAATTCAAAGGCATCAATGATTCCTCTATCATCCTTAGTCACTGTCCAACTTTCAAAAGCAAAGGAAGTAGTTCAGAAGACCCTAACTTGAATAAGGCACATTTTAAACTGACATCATTGCTCTTTAATCCTCTGGAGAGATTCTAGAGAGCATATTTTCCCAGTACAATTTGTCTTTTAATTTCATAACTGTTGGTACCAAGGGTGTTGACTGTAAATCAAAGTATGATGAAATTGTTGACAACTCCAATCTTACTCAAGATCTATCATGATGTTGCCTATTGACCCGTGGTGAGGACTTTTGTTTTTTTGATGTTGAGATGGGATCCATAGTAAAGGTTGTAGTCTTTGATCTTCTGTACCAAGCAATTCAATTCAAGTCATCTGCACCTTCAGCAAGTGAAGGGGTGTCATCTGTATAATGTAGATTGTTGATTCTTCTTCAAATCCTAGTGCCACACTCTTCTTCATATAGTTCAGCTTCTCAAGTTATACAAATTGAATAGGTATGGAGAAAGTAGATCTGCATAATGAATCCGACTACTAACCAAATAGTCTGTGGTTTGAATTCATCAGACTCTCAAGGAGAATGATGGCACTCTGGTGGCCTAGTGGTAAGAAGCTGTGCTGCAATGCCAAAGGGAGGAGGTTGGAATCCACCAGCTGCTTCATGGGAGAAGAATGGGCAATCTCTTCCCATGCAATTTTACTGCTTCTAAAAATCCACTGGAGCATCAGCTATGGATCGCTTCCAACTCAATGGCACAAAACAACAAGAAAGAAAGATGGGCAGGCTCCTTTCATAAAGAGGTGCAGCCTCAGCAATGCAGTTCAGGGTCTCTGTGAGTCAGAATCAACACCATGGCAGTGGATTTACTTGTTTATATAAAACTTAAAATAATAACAAAGTATTCTGAACAATGAATACTTGTTAGAACAGTAGTTGTTAAATACATCATTTATCTGGAAACTAAAACTCAATCTTTGTTCTATTGAGGAGACTTTCTTTGGAAGGCTTCAAAAACAAGACAGATTTTCACGTATTTTATATCTTTGGATGCGGACGTATTGGAGATAGTAATAGTGCTAATAATTTTGATTGAGTTTTAATATCTAAAATATGATTCCCTTTGTATGCATGTTCATAGCTTCAAAGTAGTTTCAGAGCCATATAACGGTAAAAAAAAATAGAAGAACCTTTGTAGGCTGTGGTTGAGAACTCAACTGCCAACTGAAAACTGGCAATTCTATCTTGCGAGGCTCTTCTAGGAGAAAGATGTGGCAGTCTGCACCAGCGGTAGTTCTGTTCTGTCCTTTAGGGCCACTGTGAGTTGAAATCAACTCAACACCAGTGGATCTTATTTGAGAATAGGCAAAGATAAAATGTATACCTGATATCATAAGGTAGCTCTGGTGGTCTAGTAGTAGAGAGCTGTACTGCAAACCTAAAGGCAGGTGGCTTGAATCCATTAGGGTATAGCACAGGATTATGATACAGAGAGTACCAGCAAGGTACATGGTAATTGCAAGTTACACACTTTATTGGGGCCATGATGTCTGAATCTATTTATAACTTCACATAAAATTAATCCTAAGGTAAGGCATTAAAGGCAATTCACATATTAACAACAAATCAAGCATTAATATCCAAACAATCATGTCTAACATCAAGAATCATTGTACCAAAAAGAATTGGCTGTCATATATTAACAACAAATCAAGCATTAATATCCAAACAATCATGTCTAACATCAAGAATCATTGTACCAAAAAGAATTGGCTGACACTGAAATATTTCGGGAAGTACCATATGATCCTTGTAGGAGCATATACTTGAAGACCCATTAATAAAACTATTATTCAAGTATATGCTCCTACATCTAGTGCCAAATTTTGCACTCTGAAATTGATTGAACATGCAATCAGGATGTGTTAATGATAATTGGTGACTGGAATGCAACAATAGGAAACAATGAAGACTGAACAGTAGTGGGAAAATACGGGCTTGGTGATAGAAATAAGGCTGGAAATAGAATGATTGAATTTTTTATTTACAATGATTTATTAATTGTAAATACTTTTTATAAAAGACAGAAAAGATGACTTTACACATGGATTTCACCCAATGGGCTGCATTGGAATCAGATTTACTATATTTGTAGAAGAAATCACTGGAGAAGCTCAATATCAGCAGTCAAAACTAGGTTGGGGCAGACTGTGGGTCAGATCATCAATTACTCATAAGTAAGTTTAAACTGAGACTGTTGAAAATGAAAATAAGTCCACAGGAATGAAGATATGATCTTGAGTCAATTCCATCAGAATTTCATGATCATCTAAAGAATAGGTTTGAGGCACTGAACATCAATGATAGAAGATCAGATGAATTGTGGGATGATATCAAGGATATCATCCATGAAGAAAGCAAACGGTCATTACAAAAACAGAGGAGAAAGAAAACCCTGAAATGGATGTCAGAAGAAACTAAAGATTGTCCTGGAATGTCGAGAAGTCAAATCTAAAGGAAAATGTGTTGAAGTGAGAGAACAGACAGTGTTAAAGTGCAGCTTAGAAGGACAAAGCAAAGTATTATAATGGAATGTGCAGAGAGCTGGGATTGGAGAATAAAAAGGAAAGAATGCACTCTTCATTTTTCAAGCTGAAAAAAACTGAAAAATGTAAGCCCTGTGTAACAATGTTGAAAGATGCTATGAGCAATATATTGAATGACCCAGAAAGCATCAAAAAAAGATGGAGGGAATACACAGAATCACTGTACCAGAGAGAACTGATTGACACTGAAAAATTTCCAGAAGTACCATATGAACAGGATCCAATGGTAATGAAAGAGGAAGTGGAAGCTACATTGAAAACATGGGCAAAATATAAGGCCCCAGGAATCGATGGGATACCAATTGACTTGTTTCAATTAACAGATGCAGCCGTGGATGCACTCACCAGTCTATGCCAGGAAATACGGAGGATGGCTGTCTGGCCAACAGATTGGAAGAGATCCATATTTGTTCCTATTCCAAGAAGAGTGATCCAACAGAATGTGGAAATTATCGAACAATATCATTGATATCACATGAAAGCAAAATACTGCTGAAAATCATTTAAAAACAACTGGAATTGGGAATTGTCAGAAGTTCAAGTGAGATTTAGAAGAGGTTGTAGCACCAGGGATATCATTGTTGATGTCAGATGGATCCTGGCTAAAAGTACAGAAAACCAGAAGAATATCTATCTGTTCTTTATTGACTATGCAAAGGCGTTTGACTATGTGGATCATAACAAGTTGTGGCTGACACTGAGGAGAATGGGAATCCTAGAGCACTTGATTATGCTTCCTGGACCAGGAAGCTGTTGTGTGAATGGAGCAGGGGAACACTGCATGGTTTGGAATTGGAAAAGGAGTGTGTCAGGGATCCATACCTATTCAATCTATATGCTGAGCAAATTATCTGAGAAGGTGAACGCGATGAAGAGGAAAGTGGCATCTGGATTGGAGGGAGACTCATCAATAATCTGCGTTATGCAGATGACACAATTTTACTTGCTGAAAGTGAGGAGGATTAGAAGCACTTGCTGCAGAAGATCAAGGAATTTAGCCTTAAGTATGGATTGTGTCTCAAGATCAAGAAAACAAAGATTTTTACCACTGGACCAATAGGCAGTGTCATGATGGATGGAGAAGAGTTTGAAACTGTCAACAGCTTCATCTTGCTTGAATCCACAATTAACACCTTTGGTATGAGCAGTCAGGAAATACGGAGATGCATTACACTGGGAAAATGTGCAGTTAGGGACCTTTCCAAATTATTGAGGAGTAGTGATGTCAGTTTGAGGACTAAGGTACATCTGCTGATTCAGGCCATGGTCTTTCTGATCACTAGCTATGCATCTGATACCTGGACAATGAATAAGGATGACAGAAAGAGAATTGATGCCTTTGAGCTGTGGTGTTGGAGAAGATCACTGAACATCCCATGGACGGCCAAGAAAATGAATAGCTATGTCTTAGAGAGGGTGCAGCTGGAGTGCTCTTTGGAGGCAAGAATGATGAGGCTTCACCTCCCATACTTTGGATATAGTGCTGGGAGGTGCTATTTCTTGGAGAAGGACATGATGTTGGGAAGGATGGAGGGTCGGCGAAGGAGAGGAAGACCCTCAACCAGATGGATTAGCAAGGTGACTGCTATTGTATGTCAGGAAGTCTGAGGATGGCACAGGACAGGACTAGGTTCAGATCTTTTGTTCACAGGGTCGCTATGAGTCTCACTCGACTTGATGGCACCTAACACCACCACCAACACCACCAAATGACCAAGAGCCAAAGGTGATGAAGGAAGAAATTCAAGAGGTCATTGCACCAGGGATAGCATTGCTGATGTCAGATGGATTCTACATGTCTATTTGAGTTTTCTTGACTACGCAAAGGCATTTGACTATCTGGATCATAACAAATTATGGCTAACATTGAGAAGAATGGGAATCCCATAACACTTACTTGTGCTTGTGTAAAACCTAGACCTCGATCAAGAGGCTATTGTGTGAACAGAGCCAAGGAACACTATATGGTTTAAAATGAGAAAAAGTGTGCCTCAGGGTGGTATCCTTTCTCCATATCTATTTAATCTGTAGGCTGAACAAATTATTTGAGAAGCTGAACTCTATGGAGAAGAAAGTGGCATTAGGATTGAAAGAAGACTTATTAATAACGTTTGTTATACAAAGGACACAACCTTGCTCACTGAAAGTGAAGAGAACTTGAAGCACTTTCTGCAGAAGATCAAAGACTAAAGACTTCAATATGAATTGTATCTCAATGTCAAGAAAACAAATTCTTGCCCTGGACCAATAGGCAACATGATAGATGGGGAAAAGACTGAAACTAGCAACAACTTCATCTTACTTGAATCCACAATCAATACTTGGTACTAGTAGTCAGGAGATCAAGAAATACATTGCACTGGGAATTCTGCAGTCAGGGACCTCTCCAAATTATTGAGAAGTAATGTCAGTTTGAGGATTAAGGTGCATCTGAATCAGGCCACTGTCTTTAGTCACTTGAAATGCATCTGAGAGCAGGACAATGACTAAGGATGACAGAGGAAGAATTGATGCCTTTGCACTGTGGTTGGAGAAGATTACTGAATATCCCATCAACTGCTAAAAGAACAAACAGATCATGTCTTAGAGAGGGTGCAGCCAGAGTGTTTCATGGAGGCAATGACAATAAAGCTTCAAGTTGCATACTTTAGGCGTGTTGCTAGGAGAGGTTATTTCATGGAAAGGGACGTTATGCTTGGAGAGGGGGAAGGATGGCAAAGGTGAGGAAGACTCTCAACCAGGTGGATTGACACGGTGATTGTAGCAATAGGCTTGAGAGTGTCAGAGATTGTGAGAATGGCACAGGATGGGACAGAGTTCAGATTCCCATCATATCTTAGCTAAGCCTATCTTTATGAGGGGAAACTACAGCAAATTTAATCCATCAATTGGAATGCCATCGATGCTTCCTAGTTTCATTTAGACACATACCTGTGAATCTGGAGTTACTATAAATTATGTTTGCCTGTTCTTCATCTTCAAATTTGGCATATTTTGTTTTCCAGTTCCAAGTCAAAAATTCACCTATTTAAAAAAATACACTCTAATAGCATAGTCAATTTAACTTCACTTCAACTTTTGTTCTAGATAGGATTAAATGAGTAGTTACCTGACCATGACTTTCCTTCTATTTTAGAGGACTTGGGTTCACAGGACTTTGATTTTGGGCCCTTTTTTGCACTTCCTAGAAGGTATAAAAGAAGATGCTGTCAGTTGGGTATATTAGAACTAAAATTCTATTATACAGTGTAAGGTTAATGAATGAAAGAAATGTCTTACACACAGAACTTTTAAAAATAAAAACCCACAAAAATCTTGACTAACTTCATTTTCAGTATTTTCCCAAATATGCTATGAAATACCAAACCATAGCAAAAAGCCCAATTTTAAATGCTAGTAGCTGTTGTTGTTGTTAGGTGCTGTCAAATGAACTACAATTCTGTGAACAACTGATCAAAACCTTGCACTATCTTGTGCCATCCTCACAATCTCCACCAGGCTCAAGTTCATCGTTGCAGTAACTGTGTCAATCCATCTCAGAGTGTCTTCCTCTCTTTCTCAGTATTAGGTCTTTCTCCAAAGACTAGGCCCTCCTAACAACATGTCCAAAATATTTGAAACAAAGTTTCACCATCTTTGACTTTAAGGAGACCTGCTCTGTAGCAAAATCTGTGTGTTGTCTCCCAATTTGACCACCCAAAATGAAGGCTACTTTTTCCAGTGCCCCTCTCAGCTAGATGTCATTCATTATATGCTTAAATTCTGACCAATGAAATAGGAGAAGGAGTGATCTGGTGCTTGCCTCTTCTTCTTTTTCCTTACCTACCAGCTTAAATGTAGACTTGATGGTGAACCAACTTAGACCAGGTGGCTGAAGGTCCCATAAGACAGAAGGAGCTTGAGATTAAGCTTCTATAAAAGTTTTGAGTTTTATATAAGAAAGAAAGAAACCTCTATCTTGTTCAGACAATGGTAATTTGAACCATCACTAAAAAGCATTTAATTGAATTAATGCCTCAATTAGATGTTTTCATAATGGTAATTCAAATTACTAACCTTTAATTGGAGAGATTTAAAAAAAAAAAATCTACACTCCTACTATGTAAGAAAAGTCAGAAATTAGTACCTTTTTTTGTAGAGAAACACATATAAATTTTCAAAAGCCCAAAGATTTCAAATTAGCCAATGAGAGAATCTAGAACAAAGGTTACTCATTACCTAGGGGTTTTAAATAAGAACTTTCTTTGAAATCTGAGTCTTTAGAATTACTTAAACCACACACATAAATCCCCGCAAAACAAACTGATTTCCATGAATCAATACCTCATTGTAAGCATATAGGATAGAGTAGAATTGCCTCATAGGGTCAAGGTTTAACATTTTTACCAAAGCAGACTACTATCTTTCTCTCACAGATTTCTCTGATTAATTCAAATTGTTGACCTTTTTGTTAGTAGCTAAGCACTTAACCACTGTGCCACCAGGGCTTCTTTAGATTTATAACTTTAAAATAATTAAACCTAACTGACACAAGCTTAAAGATTTCTAGAAGCTCTGATACAACATAACATGTATGTGATACATAGATAACGGAAAGAAAAAATGTCCTTATGACTTAGCAAGTATTGTATCAGGGTGCGAACTGAAAGGTTGGCAGTTTGAATTCACAATCTTCTCCCACAAAGATTTATAAGCTTAGAAATCACAGAGAAAGAATATCAGTGAATACCAAATGGAGTATATTTGGTTTTTAATCTTTGAATAATTGGGTTTCTTTGCCATATAATATCTGTGGTATACCCATTTATAGTGGGCTTTTGTCATCTTTGAATTACTGCAAACTCAAGAATATAATTTAAGAAATATTTACCTAAAAAAAAAATCAGATAGAGATTCACTATGAGTTGGGGTTGAAAACCAACTTGATGGCAGTAGGTTGTTGGTGGTTTCACATAGCTGAATAAAAAATAGTAGTACTCATATGACAGTTGAAACATAAGACATTTTAAAAGTTATTTCTATCATTAGACTTTACATTTAGGGAATTAGCTTTGGTTGCCTTTTTCAGAGAACAAATCAAAACATTTCTATGACTAAAAAGAGTGCATTTCTTCTTCACAGATAAATTTGTGGTGAAAAAAAGAGAGTCTTGGCAAATTGGCAATGGAGATATTCTACTTTGCTTTTGATTGTTAAAGTTATAGATTCATACTGAGTAGCAACTCATGTCTAATGTTTGCATGCCCTAATATATCAGAAAAGACTCTCTTTCAGTGGGCACATTCTGAAAACATTTTCCATATCACCCCACAAAACAGGGAGCTGACAGGGTCAGAGAAGTGCATTCCTACCTGAAAGATCTTTTCCACTTGACGTTAGAACGTCTTGCAGCTCTGAATGTTCAGCCAATTCTCCTTCATGCATTTGCTCCTGAAGCCCTTCTTCCTGTGGAGAGACCTCCACATCCTCCCCATATTTTACAGTTGATTCTGAAGTTGAGTGCATGTTCTGATTTTCTGGAAGGACCTCTCTATCACGTTCTTCTATCATTAACTCTCCATGTGATTCTTGTTCTTCATCTGACTCCTTATGTGACCCTTTTTCTAGCATTGATTCTTTATGTTGTTCTTGGTCTTTGGTTGACTCTTTACTTGACCTTTGTTCTACCACCGATCCACCAGGTGACTCTTGGTCTACAGTTGATCCTTGGGATGATCTTTCTTTGAGCTGCACTTGTGCTGTTGATTCTGTGCGAAGCCCTTGTTCTGTAGTTAATCCTGGGTGGGTTTCTTGTTCTTCAATTGACTCTTTGAGAGTTTCCTCTTCTGAATTTGATCCTGTGGGAATTCTATGTTCTGAAGGTGACACTCTATCTGGCTCTTGTTCTGCTATTGGCTCTTTCTGTTGCCATCCCTTTATTGACTCAAAACTTGATCCTTCTCCATTTGACTCTCTATAAAGTCTTTGACTTAGTTGTAAGAGTCTAGTCAGTTGCCGTTCTATATTTGTCTCTTTATCTTGGTATTGTTCTTCTTTTGACATTCTTTGCAGCTTTATTTCTGGAATTGCCCTTTTCCTCGGTTTTTGTTCATCTTCTAGTAACTCATTTTGCATTTTGCCATCTTTCTCCCCTGAAATTAATGCATTCATCTGTGAGACTGCATCATCAAAGTCTTCATAAATGTGTTTCTGCTTATCCATGTCTCCCCAGAACTCAGGTAAATCCATCTCTTCAAATTCAATTAGTGGCCCTAATGCAGAAAACAAAACATTTACCTAAACAATTGGTCTTCCAATGTCAAATGAAAGCAATCGAATAAAATATTATGCAAAAAAAAGGAGCCCTGGACAGAGTATAACACAAGCCTGTTGTCTTAAATAAGTATTGTCTGTTCTGCAACAATGAAAAAATTAAAAAAACGAACAAACCCCCAAATACCTAAAGGAACATAAAAATAAAAGTGTTCACTACTATAAAGTAGAAATAATCACCTTCTAAAAAGTATAGCTATAGAAACTTTTGCTACTTGGAGAGTTGCTTAGACTGCCGAGGCAAACAGAATTTCTGCCTTTCATCTTCTGATCTTACCTTACAAGCATAAGTTAGGATCAGAAATAAGCCATAAATCTTTCATCTTGAATCTTTTCAACGATGGCAATATAAAAATAAAATCAAGAGTTTGTTCCTGATTGTCTTTCAGAAGGCTGTATTTTTCCAGTAGTCATTTCTTCCCCCTCTCGCTTTCCTTTCTAATTAATTCCTCAATATTTTTCCTTCACCATTACGTGATCATCTGAATTCTAGGGAAAGACTGAATAGCACTCACTATAATTACATCACTAAAGGAATAAACCTGGTCGAACTTATAAGCTTACCTTTTTCTTCTCCAAATGTTTAGTGGTAATACTTGTGTCACAAGTAATTACTTGAGTCACAAGTAGTACTTGTGACTCCTACAATTTTCAAGAAAATTACGTATTTATCACTCATCTATTCTTAAATAACTGATCAATACAGTCTCCCACAAAACTTAAGTCTTGCCATTCTTTTGAATACACAGCCATTAAAAAAACCAATAATGAGGGAGTTCTGGTGGCCTAGTGGCAAGAAGTTGTGCTATAATCCCAAAGGCATATGGTTTGAATCCACCAGATACTCTGCTGGAGCCTCCTGACTTAAAGGTACACAACAAGAATAAAAAGAAAACCAAAAAGCTATTAATGGCTTTTTAAAAAACCAATAATGGTATCTCATTCAATAATAATATAAAAAGAATGTTCTACTATACAAGTCGATAAATATATACAAATAAAAAATTCTTGGGAGAAGGAAGTATTTGTCTTAGAAATGTCAGAATTAAAAGTTGAGCATTGAAACGGCAATTGTCATTACAAAGTTAATTTCCAAAATATTCATGCTAAAGCTAAAGTACTTCATCATTTGATTGAATTTAAAATAGAATTCTAGCTGTGCTCTCACATTACAACCTACAGTGTTGTGAAAAACAGGTTGGGATTAAAATTAAACTTTGTAAGAAATTAACAACTACAGATAACTATCCTGATTCAAGGGAGATATTATGGTAAAGGAATTCTGTATGTTATCATTAATGCTTACTTTATCACATCAACATAATGCAGCATCTCAGATTTAGCAAGGTCCCTCTTGAGTGGCACTTACATTGTCTTGGATTTCGGAGCAATGTTCTAAGCATTTTTGGACTTTGGTCATAGAATATTTCCAGCAAAGTCAATGTCCTTTGTCGATCCAAAAATCCTACCTAAGTAGAAAGCTTGTAATGAATTGCTAGAAGGTTTAGAATTTTTATGTAATGAAATATGGTTTATCATATCATCACTACCATTATTTAAATAGAATCTACAGAGCCAGAATATATTTATGTTGTACCCGCCCATCTGTGACATGACAAAATGGTTTGCACTTAGTCAGTGCTAACATACATACTTTTTGTTACTAACTTATTTATTGAAGAGTCCATAATATAATATCCAGTTCTTCTGTATCCTGACATAGCTACTTAAAACTATTAACTGCTCTTCACTTATTCTTTTTGTTTTAAGAAAAAATTTCATCTCAGAAAAATAGAAAAGTTATAAAATTAACACTTTTGTGAGTCCCAAGCCCAGAAATTACAATTGCTAATTTTTGTATGTAATTTAAAAATATATAATGGAGATTATAATACATGTATTGAAATAGTTTTTTAATTTACCCAACACTGAAATCTAACTCATGTAGTAAATAAATGTTTTCCTTTTCCTTTTAAGAGCTGTATAGTAGCCTCAATATAAAAACAGCATGATTTTTAAGACTTTTTATTGTGATTTTAATGGAAGTTTACAGAAAGGTTGGGTTTTCACTCATTGCATTCATTCACTGATGTACATCTTCCTCCCTCCGCCAACTCACTTTGTAATGTACTTTTTGTTCCAGATTATGAATTGTTCTACATATACATTAATTTTAGATAGCCCTTTCCTTCATCTATTCATTATCCACTAAGTAGATATTCAAGCCTACTCACTTCACCCACACACGTCAATCCTATTTTACAACATTGGTCTTATAAAGTATTTGCCCTTTTGTGACTGAGCTATTTCACTCAGCATAATGTCTTCCAAA
>NW_006399844.1:9189851-9204138 GCF_000299155.1 Elephantulus edwardii | reverse complement strand
TCATTTGTTGATGGGCACTTGGTCTCCGTCTACCTCTTTGTTTTTGTGACTAATGCTGCAATAGACATGGATATGCATACATCTTTTTGTATCATGGCTCAGATTTGAATATGAAAATAAAAATGTGTAGATTTTGCTTTGCATGTCCTTTTTTCTGCACTGAGTTAATTTCTTTTGAGTTTCAGTCTGGATATACTTTGGACCTGTTGCAAGGCGGGATCGGTTCTTGGAGAGGGACGTCATGCTTGGGAGGGTGGAGGACAGCGCAGGAGAGGAAGACCCTTGATGAGATGGATTGATTCACTCACTGGGGTAATGGGGATAGGAGTGTTGGAGACAATAAGATTGGCAAGGGACAGAGCAGGGTTTAGGGCTGTTTTACAGAGGGTCACTATGAATTCGTTGCAGGAGACTCGATGGCACATAACAACAGTCTGGAAGAGATTGGAAATTAATATTCCCTTCGCCAAACCTAAAATCAATCTTTCACCCACACACTGTGAGACTTTTTTGAGTTTTAACCCACCTTTCCATGGTCACAATACAGGAAGAGCTCAATAAACATCTGCCTCCGCATGTCAGCTTTTATGAGCTCCCGAAATTCACTTGCACAGTGGCAAAGGTGCTGCAGAAGTTCCTCAAACATTTCACTTTTAAAGTCTGAGATGTGTGAAGAGATGTACTGGGGGGGGGGGGAGGAAGAGGATAAAATAATTTACTCTAAATAGTGTATTTTAGAGTTTTTCCCAAGGATTTAACACTTATACCTAAACATAGTGAATGAGTGAGCGAGCTCTTGTTAGGGAGATCTGATGGCCTGATGTAAGGAGTTTTACAACCAACCCAAAGACATGTAGTTAAAATCCACCAGCCATTCCTCAGGAGAAAAAGAGATAACTCCTGTGTGATTTACCGCGTCTGAAAACCTGCTGGAGGCTCAGCTCTGGGTCGGTTTTGAATCAATGGTACAGAACAGTATTTTGTTACCATTTAGATAAAACTCTTTATAGTTAATGCTTAATTTACATTTCCTCACCAATATCATGACTCAATCCTCTAATGCATAAAAAATTACTGGTCCATGAGAACAATCATCCTGTTTTATAATGAGACTTGACCTCAAAGCCATCTGAGTTTTCTGACTGTGGGAACAATACTTCATCAAGAATTAACCTGAACCTTTCTCCAAGAGATACAACAACATTCTATATCTAAAGTCTTCTGATGAGCAGTGTTAGTATTCTGTAAGTATGAGATGTATGACATTAAAATAACAACATCAATTGCCAAGCAAATACAATTACAGAATTTTGCTAGAGTCTCTTGTAAAAACAGAAAAAATGAAAATATACATTCTAAGGAATGTATGGCAACTAGTTGCCATCAATCTTGAAACGATCCCTTAGACTGATTTAAGAGCTATTAGGGAGCTCTGGTGGAATAGTTCATGGTAGAAGTTGCTCAGCTAACTCAAAGGCCAAGGATCTCTGACGATTCTAATGTATCAGCAGCTCCTCAAGAGGGAGATGCACAGTGTGCTCCCATTGTGAGTTACAGCCCTGGAAACCTGATGGAGAGTCACTATGAGTCGGAGCCAACTTGCCCTGTGAGTTAAGTGAACTATTAAGCTGTACTTAGACAAGTTAGCTTTATGTGCTAGATGAGAAAAGTGAACTTAAATTCTTGAAACCAATTAAGCACATGTAAACAAATGTCATGGAAATTATTTTCTCCTGTTGATGAACAATAGAGGGCTGAGTGATTAGAGAGTTTTATTGCTAATCCAAAGGCCATGCCTCTCTAACGGTTCAAATTCACCAGTGTCGTCCATCTCAGTGAGAGTCTTTTCTGGCTTTCACAGACCTTCTGCCTTTCCCAGCATGATGCCTTTTTCCAAGGACTGGTCCCTCCTGGTCATATGCCCTAAGTAGGAGAGTCTCATTATCCTTGCTTCTAAGGAACATTCTGGTTGTGCTTCCTCTGAGACAGATTGTTTGCTCTCTTGGCAGTCCATGGGATATTCAGTACTCTTTGCCAACAGTATAATTCAAGAGAATCAATTCCCCTTCAGTCTTTCTTATTCATTGTCCAACTTTCAGATATGTAAGAAATAGCTGAAAATATCATGACTTTTACTTAACTGCTTATCTCTGCACAGTGATGACTATAATTTTTATTTTGTATCTGTTAGTTGCTTTTTATTTTTTTTCTTTAGCTCTTAATTTGCTTATATTTTTATTCTTCCCTTCTCATCACCTCTCTGGGGCTCCATCTAGGAGTTTATACAAACAGATTAGAAACACCTGCATACACATACAACATGGCAGTATTGTGTCTTTAAAGATAAGAAATACAATTTCAATTTGACCCTACTTCTAGCATAGTATTAACTGAACAATGAGTAACTAAGATGCAGTTATAAAAATTCTGAAATAGCTACCTTTGGTCTTTATTTACAAGAATGAAATAGACAAAAAATAAGAGAAATATTGTTACCTAGGACATCATGTGAAAGTTGGAGAATAAATAAGGAAGACCATAAAGAATTGATGTCTTTAAATTACTATATTGTCCAAGAATATGGAATATATTATTGATTACGGAAAGAACAAAAACATCTGCTTTGGAAAAAATAAATCCAGAGTGCTCTTTAGAAGCAAGGATGACTAGACTTCATTTCACATACTTTGAGCAGGTGATCAGGAAAAAGACATCATACGTGGAAAAGCAGAAGGTCAATGAAAGAGGAAGACCCTGAATAAGATGGATTGACACAGTGACTGCGAAAATGGGCTAATGCACGTAAATTGTTATCGGTCAAAGCTGACCACACAGCACCTACCAGAAAAATTATCACTTGCTCATTTATCCATTGGAAAACAAATACACTAAGAAAATGATACTCACAAAAAGGTATGTGTATAAACATTCATATTCTCTGCTACTTTCCTTCCACATTAATTATTGGTCAATGACTTTTCGCCAAACATTCTCCCTTCCAACTGCTAATCATAGTGGCTCATTGTAAACAAGGTTAATTGCTTGGCATAGTACCTCCACTGGGTGGCATCTGTGTGTAATATCTTGTCTTTAAGCCCACCATTTACAATCAGACATTCTTCCAGTTTCCTTAACTAAATGCTGATAAATTGGCCTTAAGGTCGAATTTTTATAAACCAAGTATTCTATGTGCTGCTTTTGTGCATACAGAATGACCCAATGATTTGTTGATCAGATAATGAAACATTTGTAAGTATTTTGATACAAAAAATACTTTTTTTGTTTCTGTTTTAGAATAGCTGCCTATAGTGAAAATGTCTGAATGTGTGCTATTTACATCTCAGAAAGTGGGGAATGTCAGGAAAACTAATTCTTACCTCTTAAATAGCCAAGTCATGTATTAAAACTATATAACATACCATAAGTGCCCACACAAATAAAGGAGAAAATGGGATATATCTATAGTAATATCTGTATTTAGGGAGCTCTAATGGTCTAGTCTGTAAGGAGCCCAAAGGCTGAGTCTCTATTGCAGAAAGAACCCACTAACATTTCTGAGAGAAAAAGAAGGTCAAGATCCTCCTGTGTAATTTAGAGCTTTGGAAACTCAAGGAAAGTTCAGCTATGAGTTCGTTATGACTTAGCACTGATTCTATCTGCCTATATCTACATGTGTATTTTGTATCTCCATGTCTATAGAACTAAAAGAGCTAAACAGAAGATTTCAAAGGGCAGTTTGAAAAGACAAAGCAAATTCAAACCTCGAGATGCAATATTTTAGGAGGTATTTCAGGAAGTACTAAATGATCAAGAGCCAGTGGTAATGAAGGAAGAAATTCAAGCTGCACTGAAGGCATTGGGGGGGGGGGGCGGAATAAGGCTCCAGGAATCAATGGGATACCAATTGAAATTTTTCAAACGACAGAGGCAGCTCTGGACATGCTCACCAGTCTAGGAAATTTGGAGGACAGTGGCCTGGCCAACTGGAAGAGATACATGTTTGTTCCTATTTCCAATAGAGATGATTCAACAAAATGTGGAAATTATTAAGCATTATTAATATCACATGAAAGTAAAACACTGCTGAGGATCATTCAAATATGGCTAAAGCAGTACTTAAAAACTGCCAGATGTGCAAGCAGGATTTAGAAGAGGCTGTGGCACCAGGGATATCATTGCTTAAGTCAGATTTATCCTGGCAGAAAACATAGAAGACCAGAAAAATGTATATTTGTATTTTATTGACTATACAAAGACATTTGACTATGTGGATCATAACAAATGAAGGCTAACAATGAGAGGACTGAGAATTCTAGAACACTTATTTGTGCTTGTATGAAACCTATACCTAGATGAAGAGGATTTAGGAGTTGTAAACTTAGTGTTTCCAACCAGAATTGTAACCTGTTATTTCTATAATAGACCCCATAATCATGAGTATTTTCTGCATTCTCTAAGACCATTGCAATGGATTAAGCAAGATTAAAAATGGTGTAGTGAACAAAAAATAGGTGAATGGGATCTTCTAAGAATCAAATCCCTATGCACATCCAAAAACTTCTCCAACAGGGTAAAAAGGGAAGCCACAGACTGGGAAAAAGTATTTGGTAATGACATATCAGATAAGGGACTTATATCCAGAATTTATAAAATACTTGAGCACCAAAACAAGATAAAGGAAAATAATCCAATAGAAAAATGGGCACAGGATATGAACAGACCCTTCACCAAAGAAGACATTCAGATAGCTAACAAGCATGAAGAAATGTTCAAAATCCCTAGCTGTAAGAGAGATACAAATCAAAACAACTATGAGATATCATCTCACCCCAGTCAGAATAGCAAAATTTAACAGAACAGCAAGCAACAAATGCTGGCGAGGTTGTGGAGAAACTGGAACCCTTATTCACTGTTGCTAGGAGTGTAAAATGGTGCAACCACTGTAGAAGACTGTATGGCACTTTCTCAAAAAGTTGCAAACAGAGATACCATTCCACCCAGCAATTCCACTACTGGGAATATACCCTGAAGAGACCATAACTGACATCCAAGCAGATGCATGCACAGTCATGTTTATCGCGGTTTTGTTCACAATAGCAAGGAGTTGGAAACAACCTAAGTGCCCATCAACGAATGACTAAAAGAGCTGTGGTATATTCACACAATGGAATACTATGCTGCACTGAAAAACAAGGAACTCATGCAATATTATTCAAAATGGGTGACCCTGGAGGACATTATGCTGAGTGAAATATCTCAGTCACAAAAGGACAAATACTGCACAGTGGTACCGTCGTAAAACAGGATTGACCTCGGGGTTGGGGGTAGACTGAGAAGGATGGGTTCAATAGTGTATTAGACTGACATTGTTTCTCTTCAGCACTCTGGAGAGGTGCTTGACAGCAGATTTCCCCAATGCAAACTTGTCTTTTGATTTCTTGACTGCTGGTGCGAAGGGTGTGGACTGTGGATCTGAGCAAAATTAAATCCTTAGCAACTTCAATCTTACCTCCAGCTATCTTGATGCTGCCTATTGGCCCGGTGGTGAGAATTTTTGTTTCCTTGATGTAAGATTAATGAGTTAACATGCTCATTTCTTAGTACAAAACCATAACTCATTGTTATTGACTCAGTTCCAACTCACGGTAGCTCTACTCACTCACTACTCTCTCATTACTGTCAAGTCAGAACGAGTTCATCCCTGACTCTCCAGAGGTTTTTCAGTGCTTTAAATCACACAGGAAGAGATGCTGCCTCTCTTCCTGGTGGATTCAAGCTGCTAGAGAGATGTCACCTTTGTGTTAGCAGCACAGCTTCCTACGAACTAGGCCACCAGAGCTCTGTCCCACTGGCTCTTAAGGTTGTGAATCTTTACAGATGAAGATTGTGACATCTTTCTCCCTTGAAGCAGCTGGCTGGTTCAAACTAGTGTTCTTTTGGTTAACAGTCAAGTGCTTTGATCACTGAGTCACCAAGGCTCCTTTTCATTTACTATAAAAGGCTTTTTTCATTTTTTGGTCTGACCGGAAGATGACAGTGGAAAGTTTTCATACTTTCACACTAAAAGACAACTGAAAGAGGTAAAATAGATTTCAATAATTAAAAATGTAACTTCTTACCTTAGTAAATTCATTTTTATCAAATCTTTGCTCCATTGAGTCAGTAATCTCCAACTGCTGGCAACGTGATTCTAATTCTGAAATAAAGATTATTTGGGAGTTAATACCGTTACAATATATTCAAAACATAAAATGTATTTTATTTTCACAATATACAGCTTTTAAAAAAGTAATAAAATTATTTATTAGCTAATGTTCATCAGTGTTTACCATAAAATAGATGATACACTGGGTACCATTTCAACTACTAAAAAATAATTATTTTTACTAATGTTTATTTAACTGAATAACTCAATTAGTAGAAAGACTGAACCTACAACATTTTTACTGACCCATTTAGGACAAAACAAATATATTTGTACATTAATAACATAAGACTAACAAATAATTTGTGTTAGTTTGTTCATGTATGCTAATAGGTTCTAAAACACACTGCTGTAAACTTTGCTTTAAAAATTTTTCTTTTCTTTTTGATGTTTCCTGAAGGCAACAATATATTGATACTCTATATCCAGAAACTCTAAGAACATGGAGAAACAATGAAGATTATACAAGTGTTCAGGTCTTTCATTCACAGGGTCACTATAAGTCGTCTATGACTCGACGACACTTAACAACAACAATATCGACCTAGTGGACAGAAAGTGAAGCTACCTGCAACACTTCCATGATACATCTTCAAGGATATGAACATGTACGGCTAAGCACAATTGATAACAGTGCATCTAAATTCCAAAATCATTCTCCATAATAGTCTATGTGTTTCCTACTGCCAAAGGGACCCTTTAGGGTAGTGAGAGAAGATCTTCACCCTGAAACCCACAGCGTCCCTTTTCAGCAGGAAGTAGCTAAGAGAATACGCCATCCCCTTTTCCTTATGAATCAGGGTGAAGTCTCTCTCAGGGAGGAGTGATAGGGAATGGCAAAGGACACACTGACAAAGGAGATTAATCAGAACTGGCTTTGACAAGCACTGTGGCAATTGGACAATTAAAACAGACATGGGGGGAAAGAAGAACGAACTGGGGAGGAGGGTAGAGAAAACAGTGCAACAATGAATGAATGAAAACCCAAAATCTCTGTAAATGTTCATTAAAACTAATAAAATTTAATAATAATTTTTAAAAAAAGAAAGTGAAGCTACCAAGCTAAAGGTGGGTGATTTTAATCTGTGGCACTCAGGCCTGGTTTTAATTGTTTTTGGTCAAGCATTCTTCTAAGCGGTATAGCACTCTTTTGTCCATTTGCTATACAGAGGTAACTTGTGTTTGCTGTGACGCCAAACACTGTGATACTGCTGTGTCAAATGCAATAATGGTTACCCATGGTGGACAGTGTTTAGTGGAGCTCCCCAGTTAAAAGTTTGGAAGCAGGAGTGGCATCCCCTTCTGAAACAGCTTGCCTCCGGAAACTCTATGAACTTGGAGAAAAGATGAAAGTCATACAAATGTTCAGGTCTTTCCTTCATAGGGTTGCTATGAGTCATCTACGACTTGACAGCACTTAACAACAACAACAACAACAATAATATATATCAGGAAGCAGGAGTGGCATCCACTTCCTAAACAGCATGCCTCTGGAAACTCTATGAACTTTGAGAAACAATGATGTTTATAGACAGGATTCAGGTCTTTTGTTCATAGGGTTGCTATGAGTCATGCTCGATTAGATGGCAATCAACAACAACAACATTATGTCAAGAAAAGATCTAAACAATATATACATACAAACAGCAAATCATGACAACCAACCTTTCTGGGACTCATTAGGACTGTGGGAACTACTTAGTCTAGTGACCCAGGATTCTATTTAAGCCCTAAATGGAAACTTACTTCCTGAAGTCATCTTTAAACTACAGATGAATTGACATAGAGATGGTAACATGGCAGAGATTATGAGGATAGCATGGAATCAGGCAAGGTTGTTGTTGAGTTGACTGGGTGGCATCTAACAACAACAACAATAAATGTTCACCTTGAGTAGTGGACTCTTTTAAAGAATTATCTATACAAGATCAAATTGATGACAGTAACTCTAAAATACAGAGAATTTTAGAAGACAGGGAGTCTAATTACTGTCAACTGGGGTGGTTTAGAATCTCTGTATATCAGAATCCCAAACAGAGGATTGTAAACTTGTTCTTTCTAAACCACTTATCTGAAAGTAAAGGAAAAAAATAATTTCAAGGATTTTTTTTTTCTGAATGAAGAATTGAGGTTGAACTAACTATAAAGAATTACAGGTTTTGGACAGGCTGGAAACAGATGGGAGAAAATATTCCAATAAGGCATAAATCATGTTTGAGAAGAAGTGATCAGGAAGGTGAGAAGCATATTTTATGTTAAGAAAGCTGAAAATGAACTTCAAGTCAATCCCTTGCTAACAATGTAATGCAAATGGTATGAAAAAATCAATTAGGCAAATGTGGCTCATGTAAAGCTCAAGAATAAAACTTTGGTACTTTATGCAACAGTCATGATTTTTCAATGAATTTCAAATGGAAAATCTTTCTGAAAACAAAAGCATCAAAATCTGAGGTCCTTCATTTGAGTGTACTTCTCCTTCAGTGAGTCTGTGCTGTCATAGTGACAAGAGGCAAGAGTAGGGTACTGTATTACCCCAGTTACTATGCAAGCCACCACATCCCAGGTCTTCCTTACTTATTCTGTCCCTCCATCCTTCTAAGCATGATGTTCTTCTCCAAGAACTGGTCCCTTCTGGCAACATGCCCTAAGTATGTGAGACTGAACTTCAAAATCCTTGCCTCCAAAAAGCAGCAACTTGGTCTGTCCTCTCCAAGACAGACATCTCTGTTTTCTTGGGTTCATGTATTTCAACACTCTTTTACAGCAGCACAACTCAAAGGCATCAACTCTTCTGTCATTCTTATTCATTGTCCAGCTTTCTGATGGATAGCAAGCAATTGAAAAGACCTTGGATGGGCTGGATCAGGCCCACCTTAGTCTCCAGACTGACGTCATTGCTTTTTAGGTCTTTAGAGAGGTACCTGAAAGCCCATTTTTCTAATGAAAATTTTCTTTTTAATTTCTTTACTACTAGTGCCAAGCAAGAGTGTTGATTGTGGAGCCAAGCAAGCTGAAATTGCTAACTATCTCAATCTTTTCTCCATCTAAAATGGTGCTGCCACTTGGCCTTGTGGTGAAAATTTTTGTCTTCTTGGTGTTAAATTTCAGTCCATATTAAAGACTGCTGTTGGTTTTTTTTTTACTTTTTTGGAGCAAACACTTCTGATCCTCCTCAGTTTCAACAAGCTAGGCTTTGCCATCTGCATAATGCAGGTTGTTGATGAGTTTTCCTCCAAACCTAATGCCACATTCCTTCTCATAAAATCCAGCCTCCTAAATGATCTGTTCCACAAAGGGATTGAAAAGGTATGGAGACAGGATGCATCCCTGATGCATGCCTTACCTGATTTTGAACCGTGCAGTGTTTCCTTGCTCTGTTCTGACATCTGCTTACTGATCCAGGTATAGATTTTCCATGAGCACAATCAGGTGTTCTGGGATTCCCATCGTTCTCAAAGTTAACCACATATGTAGGGAATATTTTATAGAAATGTAAAGGATAGTAAAGGAGCAATTCAGAATATTTGTAATAAAATGGGGACATTTTAGGATTATGAATCACTGATTACTTCTCTACTTTTCTTCTGTCTCCATCTGGAAACAACAGAAGAGCTTAACTTAAGAGCTTGCACATTTTTTCTCACAATGTTGGCTCTTCATTTGAATTCAGCCAGCCCCTTCTTCCTCCTTCACCATCCTTCTCAAAAAAGAAAGAAAAAAGGAAATAAAAGAAAGGGAGAAAAGTAGAAACACTAATAGGAAGACTTACCAAGGCAGAACTCTGAAGTTTTGAAAAAATCAGAAAGCGCATTCTGAATCTGTAAATCGGAGAAAAGAGATCACAAACTATGCTTCAATTGCCACACTAACTACCCCTTTTAGATTAAAAGGTACCTATTGCCCTTGTAAAACTGCATTGTTATCCTTAGATTTCCAGTGGTCCCCAAACTTCACTTAGTGATTTCCAATATTAATCTGGATGCTACAAATTTCAGTGTAATCGAACTTTATGTGTCGTTATTTTTTTCCTGTACACTCTGAGAAATAATATTTCTTTGTTTTTACTTAAAAGAATCAAAAGTTTAATGATATGGTAATGTCTCAAGGATTTATTGAGTTGTCCACTTATTTTTTTTCCTCAAATTTACCATGCTGATTGAAATTGAAGATTCCCTTTGAAATTTAAGAATAAGTTTAAATTGTTACAATATGTTGATTTTTTACTAAGATCCTAAAATTCCCAGAATTTTATTGTTGGCAGTATAATTTTGTTAAAACATCTAGCTGTTGTAGTTTCTAAAGATAAACAACAGTTTTAGCTTTCCATTAAGAGAGAGTGTGTGTGTGTGTGTGTGTGTGTGTGTGTGTGTCTTCACACACACACACACCTCCAGCGGTTTTTCACAGGCTGTACGTTGCAAGATAGGAAACGTCTCCTCTCTCTTGTGTGGAGCAATTGGTAGATTTGAACAGCTTACCGTTTGGTTGGCAGTGCGACTCCTTATAGCTAGACCATCTAGCTCCTTAGGCCACCAGAACTCCCTATTAAATATATGTTGTTATTTGCCATCAAGTTGAATTTTGACTTACAGTATGACCCCATAAACAATGGATCTGAACTCTGTGATGTCCTCATCATCTCTGACACACTTGAGCCCATTGCTGCAGTCATTGTGTCAGTCATATTGTTGAGAGTCTTCTCTTTTACTGAGCTTGTACCTTTCCAAGCACGATGCTCCTTTCCAAGAAATAGCTCCTTCAAATAACATGCCCAAAGGATGTGACATAAAAGCTTCTCCATCCTTGCTTCTAAGGTAACTTTGGTTGCAATTTCTCCAAGATATATTTGTTTGTTCTTTTGACAGCCCATGAGATAGTCCATATTCTTCTTTAGCACCACAACTCAAAGGCATCAATTCTTCTGTCATCTTTATTCATTGTCCCACTCTTAGATGTGATTGAAAAGTCATGGTTTGAGTCAAACACACTGTAGTCTTTAAACTGACATCATTGCTCCATAGGACTTTGGAGAGGTCCTTGACAGCAGATTTTCCCTGTGCAGTAGAGGTTTTGATTTCTTGACTTGCTGATACAAATGGTATTGATTGTGAATCCAAGTAAGATGAAACCATAGACAATTTAAATTGTTTCCCCTCTGCCAATATTATTTCTATGATTCCAAATGAAAGGAGCAACAATGGTTCAAGTACAGCACGGGTTCTAAGGATGGTATAGAATTGGGCAGTGTGTCATTCTGTTGTACGCAGGGTCATTATGAGCCAGAACTGACTTGATGGCACCTAGAAGCAACATCTAAGAGTAAGAAATAATTATTTAAGTTTCTGCAACTTCATGGCTACTGTATTGCTTTCTTCATTTCTCCTTGTTAGCTCAACCCCTATATAAATAGTTAAAAAATTCTTCAAACCAGATTCTTTTCAAATTGCACCAGATTTTCAGGAAGCCAGGGAGTTCTGATGGCTCAGTGGGCATGGAGTTATGCTGCCAACCCAGAGGTAGTTCAAATTCATAAGTTTCTCCAAGAGACAAAGATGATCAGTCTCCTCTCATAACAATTTTATAGTCTCTGAAAAGCCCCTGTAGGGTCAGCAGCTACGGGTTGCTTCTGCCTCAACAGCACTTAACAACATTGTCAGGAAGCTATAAATAAATTGAAAAATGTTCTTATAACATACCAATACTCAGTTTTCCTACTATATCTTTTTCCTGATTTGTACATGAAGTTTCTGGAAACTTTTTTTTGTATTCTGATACAGAATTACAAGGGATGTCAAAGACTTACAGGCTAATATAGCTTTCATTTGACCCTATAGCCAAAGGGTACTTTCCTTGTCTCTGACCAGTAGCTGCAGCTACCATATAGGTAGAAGGCACTGATTATGCAGAATGGGGAGAGCTTTTTGGATATTTACATAGTCAATGCTGTAGTTCCCATATTTAACACTATTCTGACTCAACATCTCTCCAACAGTTGGCTCAATTCTTCTGAAATTTTCCTTCTGACTGAATCTAATATTAGACTACATTCTGTGGCTTCTTTAAGTCCTGCCATACTTGTTCCTGAATCTAACAATAAAAAACACCCTAGGCACAATTGCATGAACATAACTGAACAACTTCTTTTTCTATAAATATTTTCTAATTGAGATTTTAATGAAAGTGTATAAAGAACTTGGATTTCCATTCATTCATTGTTGCACATTTTCCTCCCTGCCCCTCTTCCCCCAAGTTTCCTTTTTTCTTTGGAAAAAAAAGTTCTTTTATTGTTATACAGCCCCCCAGACCACTTTATTATGCAGCTCTGTCATGTCATGCATGGATTCTTGTCATGTCAATAATACCTTATCATATATTCCTTTCATACAGTTCTCTCCCTCTTGTTTCAATGCCGTGTACATTATTTATCCCTTCTTTTGTTCCCTCCCCCTGGCCCCCATGTCAGTCCTGTTTTATAACAGTGCTATTATGCAGTATTTGTCTTTTTGTGACTGAGATATTTCACTCAGCATAATGTCCTCCATGGTCACCCATTTAATATAATAGTTCATGAGTTCTTTGTTTTTCAGTGTTGCATAATATTTATTCCATTGTGTGAATATACCACAGCTTCTCTAACCATTTGTTTGTTGATGGGCATTTGGGTTGTTTCCAGCTCTTTGCTATTGTGAACAAAGTAGCAATAAACATGGGTGTGCATTTATCTGCTTGGGTGGAAGTTCTGGTTTCTTTAGGGTATATTCCCAGTATGCATTCTATCTCCATACCTTTTCAACCTATATGCAGAACAGATTATCCGGGAGGCTGGGCTCTATGAGGAGAAATGTGGGGTCAAGATTGGTGGATGATTTATCAACAATCTGCGTTATGCGGATGACACAACCCTGCTTGCTGAAACTGAAGAGGACCTGAAGCGCCTGCTGCAGAGTGTCAAGGACTGCAGCCTACAATATGGACTGAGGCTCAATGTCAAGAAGACAAAGATTCTCACCACTGGACCAATTGGCAGCATCAGGATGGATGGTGAAGAGATTGAGATTGTACACAGCTTTAGTTTGCTTGGCTCCATAGTCAACAGTCTTGGCACCAGCAGCCAGGAAATTAAAAGGCGCATTGCCATGGGAAAGTCTGCTGTTAGGGACCTCTCCAAAGTACTGAAGAGCAATGGTGTCTTTCTGGAGACTAAGGTGCGTCTGATACAGGCCATGGTCTTCGCAATCAGTTGGACAATGACCAAGGAGGATAGAAGGAGAATTGATGCCTTTGAGCTGTGGTGCTGGAGAAGAGTATTGAGAATACCATGGACTGCTAGGAAAACAAACAGATTTGTCCTGGAAAGGGTTAAACCGGGTGGCTCCTTGGAGGCAAGGATTCTGAGGCTCCATCTAACATACTTTGGACATGTTGTGAGGAGAGACCGGTCCTTAGAGAGGGACATCATGCTTGGGAGGGTGGAGGGACAGCACAGGAGAGGAAGGCCCTCTTTGAGGTGGATTGATTCAGTGACTGGGATAATTGGGATGGGAGTGTCAGAGACAGTGCACAGGACAGATTGGCACAGGACAGAGAGGAGTTTAGGGCTGTTGTACATAGGGTCGCTATGAGTCGCAAGCGACTCGACGGCACATAACAACAACAAACAACATATTCCCAGTAGTGGAATTGGTGGGTCAAATGATATTTGAACAACTTTAGACTTCTCAAAGACATTTTAAAGGAATCTCTTTAGATATTCCTGGTTTGGTTTGTAGATTGTTCTTATCTAAAATAGGATCTCATTATCAGGCTAGATACCCTATCACAACCTCTATTAAAATTCTTGACCACTAATCTCCTCAAAGCTATCTCTGTCTAACAAGCTAAACTAATTGCCATCACCAGAGCCCATTAAGTAGCTTCAGGAATCAGTGACTATTGACATGTTTTGCTGCTCTCTTTTGAGATTTGTTGTTGTTGTAGTTATGTGCCATCGAGTCGCTTGCGACTCATAGCGACCCTATGTACAACAGCCCTAAACTCCTCTCTGTCCTGTGCCAATCTGTCCTGTGCACTGTCTCTGACACT
>NW_006399844.1:9180181-9189421 GCF_000299155.1 Elephantulus edwardii | reverse complement strand
CAATTGGCCCAGTGGTGAGAATCTTTGTCTTCTTGACAATGAGCCTCAATCCATATTGGAGGCTGCAGTCCTTGAACCTCTGTAGCATGTGCTTCAGGTCCTCCTCAATTTCAGCAAGCAGGGTTGTGTCATCTGCATAATGCAGATTGTTGATAGATCTTCCACCAATCTTGACCCCACATTTCTCATCATAGAGCCCAGCCTCTTGGATAATCTGCTCTGCATAGAGGTTGACAAGATATGGAGATAGGACGCATCCCTGGTGTACGCCCTTCCAAATTTTGAACCATGCAGTGTTTCCTTGCTCTGTTCTGACGACTGCCTCCTGGTCCAAGTATAGGTTTCGCATTAGCACGATCAAGTGCCCTTTGAGATTACTATTGTAAAAATAAAGACTCACCGGTCCAAAATAATTTTCAAACAAAAAATTATCCTACTGACCAAGTCATCAAACAGGTGACCTCCCAAATTGTCACTGCCCTTTAATATAGACATAAGTCCTTTAATACTATTGTATGCCAGACATTGCAAATCCTAATTCAGACAAAGCTACTTTAGAATGACTTTAAAAACATCAACAAATAGTTTACATTTAAAATCATGGAAAAATGGAGAAAGGCAAGATGATTTGAAGATCCTACTACTAAGGTAAGGATTTGGCTTAATTAGAAGCCTGTCTTACCCAAATTATTACATGTTTTTATGATATAGATCCTTTAGAGTACAAGAGAAAATGGTTAACATTAAAAAAAAAATTAAAGTCTGTAGGATGCGCTCCTGCACGCTCGCTCTCTCTCTTTTCCGCTCTCTCTCTCCTGACAGCATGCTTTATAGGTTTGGCTTCACTCCTGTCTTTCTGGGGGTCTTTCCCCCTTTGTCCCTTTTCTTTCTTTTCTACTTGAACTCTTTTCACATAGGCTCACCACTACCTTCTACAGACTATGCTTTGGTTTTATTACCTTAATAAATTCCTTCGGCTTATTTTGCTAAGAAAAAAACAAACAAACAAACAAAACCAAAACAACTTTTGGGACAATTTTTAGAGCCTGTTAAACAAGTCACACACATCTCAATTGCCCTATGTGTCCACATTATAACTTAGGAAAACATTTTAAAATTTTACCTGGTAAATACCCTTTGCTTTCTAGATCTAGGCTCTTACTATCTACTGGACTTGTGATGAATTACACATTTGCACATTGGTTAGTCGCTTTTTCTTGCTGATGCACAGTTGCAACCTTGATAATTAAAAAACTCCTGGAAAATATCATCACCTGATGAGGAGCAACTAAAGTTATTTGAAGTGAAAATAAATAATGAAATATGTAAAATTTCCCCAAACTTTCAGAAATTGTATGTCCTTATAATCCTTAATCTTCTGACCTTGTGAAAAGATCTATGGTATAAGACTCAAGCAACTCATTGGAGGCAAGGATTCTGGGGCTTCGTCTGACATACTTTGGGCATGTTGCAAGGAGGGACAGGTCCTTGGAGAGGGACATCATGCTTGGTAGGGTGGAGGGACAGTGCAGGAGAGGAAGACCCTCTATGAGGTGGATTGATTCAGTGACTGGGATAATCGGGATGGAAGTGTCAGAAACAGTGCGATTGGCACAGGACAGAGCAGAGTTAGGGCTGTTGTACATAGGGTCGCTATGAGTAGCAAACGACTTGACGGCACATAACAACAACAACATAAGACCCAAACTTTTCGACACTGTGTATGAATCTTAGATCAAAGTCTTGCCCCTGGTTCTTTAAAGCAACCTCATTTGGATCAACTCCATTTGTACCCAATTAACTTACCTCATATGCAGTAATCACTGCGTGACCTGTGGACTTGCTTTATTTTTCTTTCTACATAGATACTAATATTTTTCCAATAAGAAATATTGAAATATTGCCCCTATTTAAATATTCTAGAAATGCTTTTATTCCAAATTAGTTAAGCTTTTGATAGCTAAAGTTCAGAATTTGCAAATCTGCCAGTTATTGAATCAGGTCATTCTGTACATTGGAAAAGGATTGAATTGAAAGATTTCCTTTAGTCTTTTTGAAACGACTGTATCCAGGCTTTAAACCCTCTGCTATATTGTTGTTGTTGTTATTATGTGCTGTCAAGTTGCCTGCAACTCATAGTAAGTGTACGTATAGCAATTCTGAAAATCACTCTGTCCTGAGCCGGTCTCACTTATTCTGACACATCAACCCCCATTGCTACAGTCACTGTATCAATCTCATCCAGGGTCTTCCTCTCCTGTGCTGTCCCTCTACCCTTCCAATCATGATGTCCCTCTTCAAGGACCAGTCTCTCTCCTGGCCATGTGCCCATAATATATAATATGGAGCTTCAAAATCCTAGCCTTCAAGGAGAAACTTGGTTTCACCCTCTCCAAGACAAACCTATCTGTTTTTTTGGAAGTTATCATATATTCAAGACTTCTTCCAGCAACATAACTCAAAGGCATTGATTCTTCTATCATCTTTAGTCATTGTCGAGCTCTCTGAAACATAACAAGTAATTGCGAAGCCCACGGCCTAGATTAGGCACACCTTAGTTTCTAGATGGACATTGTTGATTTTCAGCATTCTAGAGAGGTCCCTGAGATCAGATTTTCCCAAAGCAATTCGTCTTTTGATTTCCTGACTGCTGGTGTTAAGAATGTTGATTGTGGAACCAAGCAAACTGTAGTTGCTAACAACCTCAATCTTTTCTCCATCTATCATGGTACCACTAATTGGCCCAGTGGTGAGAATCTTTGTCTTCTTGATATTAAGCTTCAATTCACGTTGAAGACTACAGTCCTTACATGACCTTCTGCAGCAAGCACTTCAGGTCTTCAGTTTCAGCAAGCAAGGTTGTGTCATCTGCATAATGTAGGTTGTTGATGAGTCTTCCTCCAATATTGATGCCACATTCCTCCTCATAAAGCCCTGCTTCCCAAATGATCTGTTCTGCATACAAATTGAAAAGGTATGGAGAGAGGATGAATCCCTGATGCACTCCTTTCCTGATTTTGAACCATGGCAATGTTTCCCTGCTCTGTTCTGAGGACTGCTTCCTGGTCCAAGTATAGGTTTTGCATAAGCACAATTAAGTGTTCTCGAATTCACACTTTTCTCAAGGTGAGCTACAATTTATTGAGATCCACACAGTCAAATGGCTTTGCATAGTCAATGTAACACAGATAAGACATTCTTCTGATGCTCTATGCTTTCTGCCAAGATCCATCTGACATTGGCAATAATGTCTCTAGTGCCACGACTTCTTCTAAACCCAGCTTGTATTTCTGGTAGTTCTCTGTCAATGTACTACTGCTCCAGTCGTTTCTGGATAATCTTCAGTACAATTTTGCTACTGTGTGATATTAGTCATATTGCTCAATAATTTCCACAGTCTATTGGGTCTAGCAAGTAAGAGAAATGATCCTGTACTCAAATTTGGAAGGCGATGATGTTGAAATTAGAATGACCCCCCTTCTTAATAGCTTTTTATAACCAGTAAACATAAATAAAAATGAGAGGATTTGTGTTCTTTATGCATATGTATTCCTATGCAGGGAGTTAAGGTACACTTACATTGATACGTCAAAAACAAATGATGATTGGAACATGATTGGTCAATGCACTTTAGATCGTTTAGAAGTACCATTAAATTGTCCATTCTTATAATGAAATCATATCGTTTAATGTATTAAACTAGTGATTTGAAATAAAAAACTCGTAGACTTAAAGACATTCTTATAATGGATAGGTCTGGAATGAGGAGGGATTTTGAGCATTTGTCCCTACATATGGTATATTCTAACCTGAAAACTCTGCTCATACCTTATCCATCACTATGGACCAAATCACTAATAATATTGCGGAAGGAATATTGTTCAACAGGAACCTTTGAAATCCCTTTCCAGAGTAGAAGTAGATGATAGAATAGCTCCAGATTAACTCTAGCTAAACAACTGTTGCTCCTGGATAAAAATCCGTGGAAGTAAAACAAAATATAACTAAGATCTGACAAAATGCTACCTGGTCACATTTAATATACTCTATGACTATCTCATCCTACAACTCACAGCAGCCCTGTGCACAATAGCTCTAAATCCTGTCTTGTCCTAAACTAATCTCATTGTCTCTGACACAATTGCTCTCAATAATCCCAGTTACTTTGTCAATCCATCTCATCCAGGGTCTTCCTTGCCTCTGGTGGCCTAGTGGTAAAAAGCTGTACTGAGATGTTAAAGGTTGTTGTTATGTGCTGTCGAGTCGTTTGCGACTCATAACGACCCTATGTACAACAGCCCTAAACCCTGCTCTATCCTGTGCCAATCTCATTGCCTCTGACACACCCATCCCGAGTACCCCAGTCACTGAATCAATCCACCTCATAGAGGGTCTTCCCCTCCTGCGCTGTCCCTCTACTCTACCCAACATGATGTCCCTCTCTAAAGACCTGTCTCTCCTTACAACACGTCCAAAGTATGTCAGACAAAGCCCCAGAATCCTTGCCTCCAAGGAGCAGCCTGGTTTAATCCTCTCTATGATGAATCTGTTTGTTTTCTTGGCAGTCCATGGTACATTCAATACTCTTCTCCAGCACCACAGCTCAAAGGCGTCAGTTCTCCTTCTATCCTCCCTAGTCATTGTCCAACTCTCTGATGCATAACAAGTGATTGCAAAAACCATGGCCTGTATCAGGCGCACCTTAGTCTCCAGAGAGACACTGTTGCTCTTGAGTATTTTGGAGAGGTCCCTAACCACAGACTTTCCCATCGCAATACGTTTTTTGATTTCCTGGCTACTAGTGCCAAGAGTGTTGACAGTGGAGCCGAGCAAACTGAAGCTGTGAACAATCTCAATCTCTTCGCCATCCATCCTGATGCTACCAATTGGTCCAGTGGTGTGAATTTTTGTCTTCTTGACATTGAGCCTCAGTCCATATTGAAGGCTGCAGTCCTTGACCCTCTGCAGTAAGTGCATGAGGTCCTCCTCAGTTTCAGCGAGCAAGGTTGTGTCATCTGCATAACGCAGATTGTTGATAGATCGTCCACCAATCCTAACACCACACCTCTCCTCATAGAGCCCCGCTTCTCGGATAATCTGCTCTGCATACAGGTTGAAAAGGTATGGAGACAGGACACATCCCTGACGTACACCCTTCCCAATTTTGAACCATGCAGGGTTGCCCTGCTCTGTTCTGACGACTGCCTCTTGGTCCAAATATAGGTTTCGCATTAGCACGATTAAATGTTCTGGGATTCCCATTCTTCTCAGAGTCAGCCACAGTTTGTTATGATCCACACAGTCAAATGCCTTTGCATAGTCAATGAAACACAGATAGACATTCTTCTGGTATTCTCTACTTTCAGCTAAGATCCATCTAACATCAGCTACAATATCCCTAGTACCACGACCCCTTCTAAACCCAGCCTGGACTTCTGGCAGTTCTCTGCTGATGTACTGTTCCAGTAGTTTTTGGATAATCTTCAGTAGAATCTTGCTTGCACGTGAAATCAATGATATTGTTCTGTAGTTTCCACACTCAGTTGGGTCACCTTTCTTTGGGATGAGAACAAATATTGACCTCTTCCAGTCAGTTGGCCAAGTAGTTTTATCTTAAAGGTATGCAATTCAAATCCACCCGCTGCTCCATAGAAGCAATCTCCTGCTGTGTGATTTACTGCTGGAGGGTCAGCAATGGTTTGGTTCTGACTTGATGGCACATTATCAACCACCACAATAACAACAATAAATCTATTTTAGTGTTAACTAAATGAGCCATGAAATAGTTATCTCACATTTCTACAACTGCCTTTGCTATGCAAAGAATTAAGTATTTTGAAAAAGACAAACTTTTGAAGGAAATTTATTTTGCACTTTGAGTTAGCACTTTTAGAAAGCCAAACTATTCCTTAATGTGGTCATGCTTGCAACATTAACTCCAATAACAGCCAGGTTATCCTGAGGATGAGACCTGATAGGAGAAGGTAGAGCACACTTAACACTTAATTGACTGGTCACATAAAACTCCAAGGTGTCCAATTAGATCCTATGTGAGTTCGTCTGGTGAACACTTCCTGATGATGGTTTAATCAAACAGGAGAACTGTATAAGCAAACTTCAAAACCTAGGAATCTGACATAAACTGGCTAACTCAGGTCCAGATAAAAACTCCAATGTATTTTAGACTTCATTAGTTTCCCTTTCACCTCATTGCTTTTTATCTTTGGTTGTAGTTTAGTCTTGTGAAATTTTACCTGCTCCTAGTAAATAAGAGTGGAACTCAGAAATGTGGATAGGTTGTACTCCCTCCCTTGTGTAATTTTTCTCAGAACTAATGTTTATGCCAACATCCTGTAAAACTAATTTTGTAATAACATTTATCTGTACCACTTCTGGATATTGGCAGATTAGAAAAACAAGTTATTTGGAAATGTTTATGGCTTTTCAACTGGAATTTCTAGGGTTTCATGACAACCTTGTGACCGATTACACAAAACTCTATAAATGTTGTTGTTATGTGCCATCGTTTGCGACTCTTAGCAAGCCTATGTATGATTGCTCTATTCTGAGCCAATTTCATGGTCTCCAACACACCTGCCCCCATTACACCAGTCAGGGGGTCAATCCAGCTCATCTAGGGTCTATCTCTCTTGTGCTGTCCCTCCACCATTCCAAGCATGATGTACTCCTCCAAGGATTGGTCCTCCTTGCAACATGCCCAAAGAATGTCAGATAAAGCTTCAAAATCCTTGCCTCCAAGGAATAGCCTGGTTTCACCCTCTCCAGGATGAAACTATTTGTCTTCTTAGCAGTCCATGGTATGGTATATTCAGTTCTTTTCTTCAGCACCACAACTCAAAGGCATCAACTCTTCTTCTATCATCCTTAGTCATTGTGCAGTTTTCTGATGCATAGCAAGTAATTGCAACGACCATGGCCTGGATCTGGTGCACGTTAGTCTCTAGAATGACATCATTGCTCTTCAGGACTCTGGAAGGTCCTTGACAGCAGGTTTTCTCAATGCAATTCCTCATTTGATTTCCTGGCTGATTAGACAATTAGAAAATTGCCTAAAAGTTTCAGATTCTTTTTGTATTTAAACAGGCTTTTTATTCTAGCTTGCTTTATCAAATAGTGGTTTTCTTTGCATGCTGCCCAGTTCAAACTGTATTTAATCCTCGGTAAATCTTGCCATTTATGCTTTCACAGAATGCCATATCTGCAGTGTTAAATCAACACTAGCTAACTAAGACAGTGATTTTACATATGTGTCTTTATTTGATTATCACCAACCCTTTTTGTATAAAGACTAGGATGCTAGAAGTGACCTGGGGGATATTCATTACCTAGTATGGTAGAAATGGATGGCTTGAACAAGCAAAAATTTATACTGTCATAGTTTCAGAGGTTGGAAGTGTGAATGCACAGTGCCAGCTCTGTGATAAGGCTTTTTTTCTCCACAGTGTTGAATCCTTTTAACAACTATGGACCTAAGATTTCTTGGAGATCTCAAAAGAAATCTTCCTGTGTTAAGTAGATCCTAAGGCCAATAGGATATGCTCAACTCCAGGATCCTCTTTCTTTCTTTTTTTTAAATTTTTATTATGATTTTAATGGAAGTTTCCAGAAAAATTGGATTTTCATTCATTCTTGATTATACATTTCCTCCCTCCCTCTTCCTTCTCTTTCCTCCAGTTTCCAGTTCACTTTCTTTTTATTTATACTCATTCATTGTTGCACCATTCCCTCCCACCCCCTCCCCTTATCCCTCTCCCAGTCCACTTTGCAATGCACCTCTTATTCTGGACTGTTGCCATACAGATAATGGCTAATTATACAGGATCTTCTCGATGATACTCTTTCTTTCTTTCTGGAGAAAGGTATTTGTCTTCTTTTAACAATTATTTACTTCTTTTTTTCTTTTATTTCTTGTAAGATGCAAAGTGTTGTTAGCCACATACCATAAAAATTCCCTTTACACCAGACCAGGGTTATAACAGGGTTAAGGGTGCAGCATCTCATCCTGATTCCTTTTATAGCAGATTGATTTATCAGATCTTGAGGTATCATTACATAACTGTTACATATACATCATGATATCCAAAACACTGGGAATCATGGTCAGACCAAATACACACATTTAAGGAAGAAATAATTCCAATTTATGGTAAGATATTTCTAGCAACTCTTAGACACTAGGCACAAGGGAGCTAATACATCTTAGGCAGTCACCTTGGCAATACAAAGACATCTCTAATACTTCAATTCCACTTTTAATAATTCATTTTTAACCAAGTTTGGCATCCTACCTTAGTAATGAATATTCTCAAATCTATGTCCAGCTATATATAGCTAAGAGAAGACTAGGTTTTAGAATGCAACTGTTCTCTGAAATTAAGAGATATTGTCTCTTGGTTCACAGAAGTGATACACACAAATCAAACAAATAGCCAACAAGTAAATCTATTTCTGTTACCAATGAGGAGTTTCAAAACTTCATCTAGAGTCAATAGTCTGGAGATCTAGCTGAAAAAAAAATTTTTTTTAAAGCTAAAAACAAAACTGAAGGAGTTAAATGACCAGAAAGGCCAAGAATCTAATTACGTCAATAGGAATGAAATGTTAGAGTGAGGCTTCTGACATTCCACTTAACATTCCAGAAATTTCCCTCTGATCACCTGCCATTTACATATATTTTTTTCTTACCACTGCCATAGGAATTGTTCCCCTGGGGTCTAGAATCCACTCATTGAATTGCTCTTCCAGAGCCTGACTCCGAGTTCTGGCCACCTTGATTTTTATCTTGCTTAGTCTTTCTCTTTGTCCTCGTTTCTGTTTAACAATCTCCTTTATCTTGGATACTCTGAAGAATGTAAACAAACAAACAAACCCCCATAATCTTGAGTTAGGATCATTTGCATTCGATTCAGATGGTTCAGAAGGTAGAACATAAGATATCATACATAGCCTAGCTTTACACCAGACTTTATTTTCTTGATTCAAGCTTGCAGTGAACCTTGGTGAACTCTTTGGTCCAGTACTTAATGAATTTATCATAGGTTGTCTTCTACTATTATTTGTAATTTTACGACAGTAGGCCTACCTATTCCAACTAAGTAAGGTACTTAAGAAATAGTAAGAATATACAACAACTTCCAACCAAGAAAAGCCCTGGACCAGATGGTTTTACAAGTGAATTTTACAAAACATTTAAAGAAGAACTGTTACCAATTCTACATA
>NW_006399844.1:9158533-9177311 GCF_000299155.1 Elephantulus edwardii | reverse complement strand
AGGAGGGTAGAGAGAATAGTGCAACAATGAATGAGTGGAAGCCCAAAATCTCTGTAAATGTTTATGAAAATTAATAAAATATAATTATAGAAAAAAAAATAGTAAGAATGATCTTAGAAGCTGTCATATAAACCCTAAAGGAAATGTTGAAAGTACTAAAGTCTTAAGGTAGTGTGTTCTTCCTTGGGCAAGAAATCATCTAGAAAAGATTCTAATGTCCAGCCTAGGGTTGAAACCTGGGAGCTGCTTGTAATAAGCACTCTAGTAATTTCTGATGTCTTGGGCAAATCTTTAGAGAAATTCTGTCTAGAATATATTGGCCTATTGTCCTTATCTGGCTTTAGTGAAAGAGTCTTGACAACCCCTTTTAATTCCTGAACTATACTCACTCCTATACTCGTGTAAATGTCGTCACTCTGTTTAAAAATAGGGAAAGAATGATTATTTGAATTGCTTCTGTTAATGTTGTTGCCAGTCCCTAACAATGACTAGAAAGTCAGGAATTACGTGAAAGGAATGAATATAAGTTTATTAGAACTCTGGTTGCATTTCCTCCAACATAGATTTGCTTTTTCTTTCGGTAGCCCATGTTATTGTTGTGTACCATCGAGTCAGAACTGACCCATACCGGACTCTTCAGGCAGTTTCCAGAGGCAACAATCACATGGAAGGAAATTGCCCATTCCTTTCCCTCAGAGAAGTTGGTGGATTTGAACCTCATGCCTTCAGGATTGCAGTGCAGATTTTTTACCTCTAAGCCACCACTGCTCCCTATATTGTAGGGTTGTTATGAGGCAAAATGGAGATACTTATTGGGAGAAGGTAGTTCTAAGGTTCTTCTAACGTTCAAAATCAAAGCTTTTCTAAATCTAAGGAAGTGACTGAGTTTCTCTATTAGGGTGATGTTAGGTGCTTTCAAGCGGACCTTCAGAACAGACCTGGCCCTTGCTCTATCCACACCATCCTCACGATCCCTGACATGCTCAAGCCTATTGTCATAGTCACCGTGTCAATCCATCTTGCTGAGGGTTCTACTCACTTTCTCTGACCGTCCACCTTTCCCAGCATGATGTCTTTTCCAAGGACTGACCCCTCCAGACAACATGTCCAAAGAATGTGAGATAAAGTTTTACCATCCTTCCCTCTAAGGAATATCCTCTTTGCACTTCCACTAAAACAAGATTTAAGTTCATGGAGAGTCAAAAGGAAAGAGATCAACAGACTAGTCACAAATGGATAATAACCCCCAGGAAAGGCTCTAAGGAGGTACCATTGAAAGGCATTGAGTACCAGGCCCAACTGAGGCCAAGAGACCCTGAAAATGAATAGCCTTTCTTTTACCCTGTGGCTAAATTCTGGGAAACAGGCCTGGAGCAGGGGCCTGGGGAGCCCCAACTCTAAAGAAAGAGGGAAATTCTGACAACTGTGGGAGAACTGCTCCAAAGGCAAAAGAAAGACTAACTTGGTTTCCTGAGAACTGGGGAAAACTCTAAACATCAGCATGTCTGTGCAGTTCATTGTTCCTAAACCAGAGTCGGGAGAAAACTTAGCGGGGATGGGCAAGATTCAGAAGAATTTGTTGGACTATAGAGTAAGTTGAGGACATAAAATTCCCCTAAAACAGTCCAGCTAGCAAGCAGGGAGGACAAAGAAACTCTAAAAAGAGACAGACTAATGCTGGAGTCCTGGAACTCAGGGGAAGAGAAGGTAAAGTCAGTAGACTGGGACATTTCATGAGGGGGAAGAGGAAAGTGAAGCCAGAGTGGGAGGGCTGGCTGAGTGGGAAGTGGCAGCTCAGAGGAGTACAGATCATGTGCTGAGAGTGAATGGTACTTGGGCCCCTCTGCCTTCCTACACCGGCATGGGCACTGAGCTGGGTTCTCGTACTGCATGTCATGGGGATGATATGGGTCATTAATGTACAAGGTTGAGCAAGTTACTCAACCTTTAAACCATTTAGAAAATGAGGCTATTACTAGAGAATTACTGGAGAATCACATGGCATGATGCAAGTAAAGCAATCAACCAGTAATCAAAGGTGTTATACTGTAATCAATTTACCTTTGAGGGATACAGAACTCTGGTAGGAAGCTGAGTTGCTATTCCCGTGTCCTGCCCTTACTTTCCCTAGAGCAGAAACCATTCAGACTGATAGATAGATATATAGCAGGTTAGGGTGGGAGAACATCCCCAGCAATGTAGGGATAATGTAATCTCTCAACAGGAGTGGTATTCACTTCCTAAATAACATGCCTTCAGAAACTCTATGAACTTTGATAAATGTTCATAGTTGTAGAGGGGCTTCAGGCCTTTGGTTCATAGGGTCGCTATGAGAGGTGCTCAACTTGAAGACAATCAACAACAACAACAACAAGGCGGTTCTAATGTTCTAAACTGAAGGTTCATTTGAAAGTACAGCCCAGCACTTTCTTCCCACTTCCCTCTCCCAGCAAGGACTCAAAAACAAAGGATATGGGCTGCTGGACATCCTCTTTAGGTTTATCTTCTCTTTGCAGTAGGGGCACCTGTTGGCAGCCCATATGATATTACAAATTCTTCTCTAATACCAAAATTCAAAGCCATTGATGATTTCCCCCCTGTCATTCTTATTCATTGTCCAACTTTCAGGTGCATAAAAAGCAATTGGAAATACTATGGCTTAAATCACGGTTTTTAAACGGGTATCTTTGCTCTTTAAAGAGGTCTTAGACAGCAGATATACTCAATGCAACATGTCTTTTGACTTTTTGACTGCTGCTACCATGGGTGTTGATTATGGATGCAAGTAAAGTGAAACCTTTGACACCTTCAATCTTTTCTCCATCTCTCATGACGTTGCCTATTGGCCCAACGGTAAGGATTTTTTCTTCATATTGAGATGTAACTCCTTTTGCAAGCTGTAGCCTACTATCTTCTGCAATAAGCGCTTCAAGTTTTCTTCACTTATTGCAAGCAAGATTATATCATCTACATAACCCAGGATGTTGATGAGTCTTCTTCTAATCTTGGTGCCACATTCTTTTTTATATAGTCCAACTTGAATGATTTTTCTTAGCATACAGATTGGATATATATGGAGAAGGGATATAGTGCTGATGCCTTTTTTTCTTGACTTTTAAACTGTTCAGTGTTCCCTTGTGTTGTTCAGATGACAACTTCTTGGTCTATGTATAAATTTCCCATGAACACAATTAAGTATTCTGGGATTCTCGTTCTTCTCCAATGTTATCTATAATTTGTTATTCTCTACCCAGTCAAATGGCTTTGTATACTATTAAGTATAAATAAAGTAACATAAAGTAAAATATTTCTGGTATTCTCTCCTGTAAATCTCAGGGGAGGAGACTGATTACTCATCTGTTTAATGAAGAACAACTTTAGTTTCTCAGATATGCTCCTGCATCTATTTCCTGCAGCACCTCAATTGGTATTCCATTAATTCCTGGGATCTCTGCAAACCCTCTTGATGGCCAGCTGTAAATTGGTTCCTGACCTGGTTTTGTCAGTGGCAGTGAGTTGAGTTGCTGAGAAATCCTCCTCTGCTTTTCTCTTCTTTCAATTGTTTCATTTGCTTTTCTCTCCAAAGAAAGCCAAGTAAGACACACCCTATATCACCCTTTCCTTAGGGACAAAGATGGACAATCTCTTCCAAAATAACCTCCAAAAAAATCTGCTGGAGGGTCAGCTGTGAGTGGATTCTGACTTTATGGTAATGAGTTTAAACTCTGACATTAAGCTTGTCTCATTGATATAACAGAAAAGAAACTATCAAATGGAATAATAAGCACTAACATGCGGATTTCCAACATATATTCTTGGGAGACACAATTCAATCCATAGCAAAGGTCTTTAAGCTTCTCTAAGAAAACAAGCCTTCAAAAATAATCCTTGAAGCTAGCTCTGGATTTAGTGGCAAGAAGGTGCACTGCAATCTCAGAGGTATGCGGTTCAAATCCACCAGATGCTCTCCTGGAGGAGGAACAATCTCCTCCTGTCAGATCTGATTTGATGGTACACACAAAAAATAATGAAATAAAATAATTTTTTAAAAAAATCCTTAAAGTTTGAAAATAAAAGCAGAACAGTAGTTTAAAATCACAGAAGGTTGTCTTTTTGAACTGCTGTTAAGATTCATTTACATTTTAAAGGAAGTGTTAAATTCCTCTGATGCAATTGCTAAGTTAGAAAATAGCAGGGGGAGCTCTGACCACCACGTATGTATCTCTGAACTCTTTGATTCTCCTCTGCCCGGATCCCTTCTGTGCTTCCCAAATCTTTTGCCCTCTGTGACTTTCTCTCTCTTTCTTTTTGCCTCTTTCCTTTTTCTATTTCACATTCTTCCTAACCTCAAGTGGAGGCCTTCTCTTATGTGAGGCTCCCCAGTCCATGACTATGTTTTTCTTCATTATTTATTTATTCACTCACTAAATTAGTTATTGTTGTTGTTGTTATGTGCCGTCGAGTCGCTTGCGACTCATAGCGACCCTATGTACAACAGCCCTAAACTCCGTTCTGTCCTGTGCCAATCACACTGTCTCTGACACTCCCATCCCAATTATCCCAGTCACTGAATCAATCCACCTCACAGAGGGCCTTCCTCTCCTGCGCCGTCCCTCCACCCTCCCAAGCATGATGTCCCTCTCCAAGGACCGGTCTCTCCTCACTACATGTCCAAAGTAAGTTACACAAAGATTTATTGGACACCTACTATGTATCCAGCCAATATCAAACTTAGGGTCCAATGACAGGATAGAAAAGGAAACAACATTGCGTGGTAAGAGCTGAATGTCTCCATGTTACTCAATCTCTGAAACACAAAAATGAATTTTGTTTCTGAGTTTGTTGTTGTTGTATGCCATCAAGTTAGAACAGACTCATAGCTGATCCTCCAGTGTGTTTTTAGAGGCTTTAAAATAACGTAGGAGGAAATTGCCCATCTTTTTTCCCAGTGGAACAAATAGTGGGTTTAAACTGTATGCCTTAGCATTAGCAATGCAACTTCTTACCACTAGGCCTTGTTGTTGTTATGTGCCATCGAGTCGCTTTACGACTCATAGTGACCCTATGTACAATAGTCCTAAACCCTGCTCTATCCTGTGCCAATTGCACTGCCTCCGACACACCCATCCCGATTACCCCAGTCACTGAATCAAACCACTTCATAGAGGGTCTTCCCCTCCTGCACTGTCCTTCCACCCTCCCAAGCATGATGTCCCTCTCCAAGGACCTATTTTTAGGTCCCTTACAACATGTCCAAAGTATGTCAGATGAAGCCCCAGAATTCTTGCCTCCAAGGAGCAGCCTGGTTTAACCCTCTCCAGGATGAATCTGTTTTCTTGGCAGTCCATGGTATATTCAATACTCTTCTCCAGCACCACAGCTCAAAAGCATCAATTCTCCTTCTATCCTCCCTAGTCATTGTCCAACTCTCTGATGCATAACAAGTGATTGCAAAGACCATATCTGTATCAGACACACCTTAGTCTCCAGAGTGACACCATTGCTCTTCAGTACCCTGGAGAGGTCCCTAACAGCTGACTTTCCCATCACAATAAGTTTTTTTTATTTCCTGGCTGCTGGTGCCAAGAGTGTTGACCATGGAGCCAAGCAAACTAAAGTTGTTAACAATCTCAATCTCTTCACCATCCATCCTGATGCTGCCAATTGGTCCAGTAGTGAGAAATCTTTGTCTTCTTGACATTGAGCCTCAATCCATACTGAAGGCTGCAGTCCTTGACCCTCTGCAGCAACTGCATCAGGTCCTCGGCCTTAGGTATCATAAAATTAGTTTTCTGTCAAATTTCCATTTGTCCGAAATGCTTTTCTCTCTGTCTCTCTTTGTGTGACTAGATCATCTAGATTCTCTACATCCTTTAAATCTCAGGTCAGACACCACTTCCTCCCATTTACTGATGCTCAAACTTAGACAGCTTGGATAGTTACAGAGAAAAGATACAACCCTGGTGTACACCTTTCCTGACTATAAACAATGAAATATTCCCTTGTGCTGTTCAGACAACTTCTTCTTGCTCTGTGTTTAGGTTTTAAATGGGTTAGATACACAGAGGGAAAGTCCCTCAAGTTTTGTATCTGCAGACAGATGGAAAAAACTGACCTGGAGAATTAGGAAAAGGTATTAACTGTTGTTGTTATATGCTATCAAGTCAGAATCAATTCATAGCTGACCCTCCCTCCAGCAGGTTTTCAGAGGCTGTAAATATTATGGAGGAGATGATCAATCTTTGTAAGCACAGCTCCTGATTCCAACTACCTGCTTTTGGTTTGGGAATGCAGCTTCTTAACACTAGGTCACCAGAAGACAACATTAAAGGTTGTTATGTACCATTGATTTTGATTCATAGATACCATGTGAACCATGGCTCTGAGCCTTGTCCTATCTTGAGCCAACCTCACCATCTCCAAAACACTTGAAGCCATAACACAGTCACTGTATCAGTCCATCTCATTGAGAGTCTTCCTCTCTTGTCCTGACCTTCAAACCTTCTAAACATGATATCCTTCTCCAAAGATTGGCCTCTATGGACAACATTCCCAAAGTATGTGAGACAGAGTTTTATCATCCTTGCTTCCAAGGAGCACCCTGGTTTCACTTGCACCAGCACAGACCTGTTTGTTCATGGTGTGTTCAATATTCTTCTTCACCACTACAACTCAAAGACATTTGATTCTTTGGTCATCCTTAATTATTGTACAGCTTTCAGATGCAGAGCAAGCTGTTGAGAAGACCCTAACTTGGATCAAGTGCACCTTAGGCTGACATGGCTACTCTTTAGCACTCTGGAGAGATCCTTGCATAATTAGTTGTATCTCCCAACACAACTTAGTTTGTTTATTTATTTAATTTTTTTAAATTTTCTGACTGCTGATGCCAAGGGTGTGGATTGCGGATGCAAGTAAGATGAACAGGTGTTGGTTGTGGATCCAAGTAAGATAAAATCATTAACAAATTCAATCCTCTCTCCATCATGTTGCAGCCTATTGGCCCAGTGGTGAGGATTTTTTTTAATTTCTTTATATTGAGATGCAATCCATATATTGAAGGCTATAGTCTTTAATCTTTTGCAGCAATCACTTTAAGCCTCCCTCACTTGCAAGCAAGATTGTATCATCTGCATAATACAGGTTGTTGATGAGTCTTCCTCCAATTCTGATGCCACATTCTTCTTCATAAAGTTCAACTTCTCTAATAGACCCATTTGGCATATACATTGAAAAGGTATGGAGAAAGGATTCATTCCTAACACACTCCTTTCTTGATTTTGAATCATGCAGTGTTCCTTTGCCCTGTTCGGACAACAGTTTCTTGGTCTAGGTATAGGCTTTACATGAACACAATTAAGTGTTCTGGGATTCCCATTCTTCTAAATGTTAACCATAATTTGTTGGGAGCTACACAGTCAAATGTCTTTGCATAGTCAAAAAAACACAAATAGACATTCTTCTGGTATTTTCTTCCTACTCCTGTAGGCATGTTCCTTTGCAATGTAAGTTTGTTGTCCCTTTGATCAAAAAGTGGCCTCTACGTCTGCATATCTTGTATACAACTATGGTTATAACTTCCTTTGGCCAAATGCATTAAAAAGTCCTTGAACATACGTGCTTGCCTTCTTTTCCTCTTTCTGGGAGCCCTTCTAGCACTGCCTTGGAAATGAACCTAGTATTCCATTAGAAGATGATCCCATTGCCTCGACTGCTTTTGCAAATAATCAGTCAGCCATTAAACAAGTGATTGAGGCCATCAGTTGTCACTTTTCTGACATGAGTGAGTCCAAACACAAAGTGCAGAGATGAGCCATCTCAGCCGAGCCCAGCTAAATGTAACTACCTACAAAATCATGAACAAATAGATGGTTATTGGTTTAAGTTACTAAGTTTTAGGGTATTTTATTATATAGCAAGGTATAACTATTAAACTAGTTTCTCACAGAAAAACACAGTATAACTCTAATTGAATGAGGAATAGAAATAAAATTACTCCCTCATGTTAGCTGTGACAATTAAAATTCTATCTATCCATTAAAGTTATAAAATTTTCTACACCACAATATTTGCCTAGATTGTATGAAAATTTACTATGGAATTAAAAAAAAATACTGGTTGGGAGAGACTGGAGAGCATTATGCTGAGTAAACTAACACAGTCTCATAAGGACAAATACTGTATAAGACTGTAATTGTAAGAATAGAAGGATAACTAGTAAAACATGTATGGAAACCCAAGAGGGGACTACGTGGGAGTGGAGGGGTAAGGAAGGCTAGGGACAAAACCACAGGTTGTAGTTGCCTGGATGGAGGGAGGAGGGGCAAGGAAATGTGAAGGATTCAACAGAGATTAATTTCATAAAACATAATGCATGAGAATGATTGTATGAAACACAATAGGAATGAGGAATACAGTGAAATACAACCTATATAAACTTTGGAAGCAAACCAGAAATAAAAAAAGTTTAAAAAAAATCTGAAATAAACTAAGTTAATCACAAAAAGAAAAACAAAATGGTTCTAACCAGTTTAAGTTGATAACCAATCATGAACTTTGAGTAATACTAGTACAAGTACTTGGCAACTCTTTGCTAAACAATGTAATGTGTTTAATAAGTTGTGTGCAGACCTAGGAAATAATTGTCTGAAGTAGTTCGTTTTCAACGCTTGTAAGTATTACTCTCATTAGGTGCTGTCAAGTTGGTTCGTATATATGCAAAACACTACCCAATCCTGCCCTATCCTCACAATCATTGTTACAATTGAGTTTTTCCTGTGTCTTTTTTGGAGTTTCTTTGTCTACCCATTTCATTGAGCTGCTTCTTTTTTTGCTGACTCTTTGCATTACCAACCAAGTAACCAGTCCTTTTCCAGGCACTAGTTCGTCCTAATAAGAACAAGTCCAAAGACTCCTATTGTCAAAATCTTGTCATCCTCATTTCTCAGAAATTCTGATTGTGCTCATCTAAGACAGATTTTGTTCATTCTGCTATCAGACTATAGCATATTCAATATTCTGTACCAACATCATAATCAATTCTCCTTGGATCTTCCTTATTCATGGTCTAGCTTTCACATGCATATGTTGTTGTCCTTGGATCTTCCTTATTCACAGTCTAGCTTTCACATGCATATGTTGTTGTTATGTGCCATAGAGTTGTCTGCAACTCATAGCGACCCTATGTACAACAGCTCTAAAACCTGCTCTATCCTGTGCCAATCTCACTGTCTCCAACCCCGACCCCCATTACCCTAGTCACTGAATCAATCCATCTCATTGAAAGTCTTCCTCTCCTGCGCTGTCCCTCTGCCCTCCCAAGCAGGATGTCCTTCCTTGCAACATGTCCAAAGTATGTTAGATGAAACTTCAGAATCCTTGCCCCCAAGGAGCAGCCTGGTTTCACCCTCTCCAGGACAAACCTGCTTGTTCTCCTAGCAGTCCATGGAATATGCAATACTCTTCTCTAACACCACAGCTCAAAGGCGTCAATTCTCTATCATCCCTAGTCATTGTCCAGCTCTCTGATGAATAGCAAATGATTGCAAAGAGCACGGCCTGTATCAGGCACACCTTATTCTCCAGACTGACATGCATATGAGGCAATTAAAAAACAACATGGTTTGGGAGAGGCACAACTTAGTCCTCAAAGTGATATATTTGCTTATTAACTCTTCAGAGAGGTCTTTTGCACAGATTTGTTCAATGCAATATGTTGTTTCCTTGCCTACTCCTTCCTTAATGCACACCTTTCTTGATTTTTAATCATGCAGTAGCCCCTTGTTCTGTTCAAACATCTGCTCCTTGGTCTATATGTATAGGTTCCATATGAGAAGAATGAAATGTTATAGAATTCTCATTTGTTCACAAGGTTATCTATAATTTGTTATGACTCACAGTTTAATGCTTTGGCATAATCAATAAATTCTGGAATTCTCTGCTTTCAGTCAAGATCCATCTGGTAGTAGCAGTATCTGTTACATTCCATGTCCTCTGAACCCAAGTTGAACAATTATTTAATTGCCTGTTAATGTACTACTGCTCCAATAATTTTTATATTATCTTCAGCAAAATATATTACTTGTGTGTGATGATAATAATATTGGTATTTTTAAAAATACTGTTATTGATCATTTCTGAATTCTGTTGAATCAGTTTTCTTTGGAAGAGGCAAAAATACTGCTCTTTCCAGCTGGTTGCACATTTCTTGGGTTAGATCAATGAGTGCTTCTCATTAGTGCTGAAACAATCCCCTAAAACTTTCCAATTAGTATTCTGTCAATTCCTGGAGCCACCGGTAGAAAACCAAGTGAAGACATTTACTTGTTGAAATAGAGGTGCTTATGAAACATCCAAGAGTAGATGTTGAGTAGGTATGAAATAATCTGGTCTAGAGCTCCAAAGACGCATTTAAGCTGGAAAAACAAACTAAAGAGTCATAAATGTTTGGATGGTAACTCAAGTCATAGATAGAATGAAGTCACTCAGAAAGATTACGGACTGATAGGAGAGCAAAGCCTAGAGCTTAAATAAATGTAATATTTAAAGTTTAAATAGCAGAGAAGAAGCCAGCAAAGGACACTACAATGACTAATACTAAAATAGGAGGAAAACAAAGTGTAATATTATGAAAGGGACACAAGAATTTCAAGGAGGAAACGTTCAATATAACTGAATATCACTAAAAGGTCAAGTAAAAGGAAGATCACAAAATCACACTGTAACTTTAATAAGCGCTATTAATTGGAGGGAGCCTGGCACAAAGGCCAGCCTAGGACAAGAGAAGTGCATTGAAAATGAGGACAGTGTACTTGGTCAACTGCTTTGTAACTCTGGCCTTATTTTAGTTGTATTTGTCCAACCAGAGAACCACATTGTGTATTTTTTCCCTTTAAGGTTCAACCTGAACAGAACAGTTATTGTTAGGTGCCAGTGAATCAAATAGGACTCAAAGTGACCCTATTAATAGCGGACCTGAACTCTGCCCTATCCTGTGGCATTCTCATCATATCTGACATATTGCCCATTGTTGAAGTCATCATGTCAATCCATCTCATTGAAGGTCTTCCTCTCCTGTACTGACCTCCATCTACACAAGCATAACATATGTCTCTTTCCAAGAAATGACTTCAGCTATTTGATGAAGCTTCATGAAAGATGAAGTTTTGGCACCTTTGCCTCCGAGGAGCACTCAGACTGCACTCTCTCCAAGACATCTGTTTGTTTTTTTGGCAGTCCATGGGATATTCAGTAATTTCCTCCAGCATCACAGCTGAAATACATCAATTCTTCTTCTGTCATTCTTATTCATTGTCTAGCTGTCTGATGCATAGCAGGTGATTGAGAAGACTGTGCCCAGAATCAGGTGCACCTTAGTCTTCAAACTGGCATCATTGCTCTTCATTATTTTGGAGAGGTCCCTGACAGCAGAGTTACCTAATGCAATACGCCTCCTAAGTTCCTGACTTCTGGTACCAAAGGTGTTGATTGTTGACCCAAGCAAGATTCAATCACTGACGGTTTCAATCCTTTCTCCATCTATCATAATGTTGATCCTGTGGTGAGGACCTTTTTTTTATGTTGAGATGTAATCCATATTGAAGGCTGTAGTCCTTGATATTCTGCAACATTTTACATCCTCACTTTCTTTTTTTAAATTATGATTTTAATGAAAGTTTACAGAAAATTTGGATTTTCATTCATTCATTGTTGCACATTTTCTTATGTCCTCCTCATTTTCAGCAAGCAAAGTTGTATCATGTATATAATAATGCAGGTTGTTGATGAGTCTTCCTTTGATCCTGAGGCCACATACTTCTTCACAGAGTCCATATTTGTGAATTGTTTGTTCAGCATACAGACTGAATAGGTATGGAGAAAGGGTGCACCCTTGATGCACACCCTTCCTGATTTTAAATAATGCAGTGTTCCTTTGCCGTGCTCAGACAACAGCTTCCTGATGTAGGTACAGATTTCTCACAAGCACGATGAAGAATCTGGAATTCCATTCTCAAAGTTAGCCATAATTTGTTATGATTCACACAGTCAAATGCCTTAGCACAGGCAACACAAATAGATATTTTTCTGGTATTCTCTGATTTCAGCCAGGATCCATCTGACATCAGCATTGATATCCCTAATATCACAACCTCTTCTGTACCCAACTTGAACTTCTGGCAATTCTCTGTCAATGTACAGTTCTAGCTGTTTTTTCATGCTTCAGGAATATTTTGCTTTCATGTGATATTAATTCTACTGTTTGATAATTTCCACATTCTGTTGGAATTCTCAAGAAGGGTGACAAATATGTATCTCTTTCAGTCAGTTGACCAGGCAGCTGTCCTCCTAATTTCCTCGCATAAACTGGTAAGCACATCAAGGGCTGCATCTGTTAGTTGAAACATGTCAATCAGTATCCCATTGACTCTTGGGGCCTTATTTTTTTATAGTGCCTTCATTGCAGCTTGAACTTCATTCTTCATTACCTTTGGCTCTGGTTCATATGGTACTTCTGAAATTTTTCAAAGTCAATGAATTATTAATTTCTTTTTTGTACAGCAATTCTGTGTATTCCTTCCATTGTATTTGGATGCTTCCTGGATCATTCTAAATTTTGTCCATAGCATCTCTCAGTATTGCAACTCAAGGCTTGAATTTGTTTTGTTTTCAGTTCTTTTAGCTTGAGAAATGCTGAGTGAGTTCATCCCTTTTTATTCTCTGATTCCACCTCTTAGCTGTTGTTACCATTAGGTGCCATCCAGTTTACTACAATTCATAGTGACTCTATGAACAACACCTGAACTTTGGCCTATCCTGTGCCATCCTCACAATCACCTCCATGGTCAAGTTTATTGTAGTCACTTGTGTCAATTAATCTAACTAAATGTCTTCCTCTTTTTTCATTCATCCTCTACTTTTCCCAGCATCATGTCTTTATCCAAGGACTATTCTCTCCTGACATGCTCAAAGTATGTGAGACCAAGTTTCACCATCCTTGCCTCTAAAGAGCACCTTGGTTGCACTTCCTCCAAGATAGATTTGTTCATCAGGCAGTCCATGAGATATACAGTACTCTTCATCATAATTCAAAGACATCAATTAATCTTTTATCTTTCTTATTCGTTGTCCAACTTACAGATGAATATAAAGCAATTGAAAACACTATAGTTTAGATCAGGCACATCTTAGTCTTTAAACTAACAGCCTTGCTCTTTAGTACTTTAAAGAGGCCGTTGGAAGCAAATTTTCTCAATGCACTATATCTTTTGATTTCTTAACTTCTGTTACCATGGATGTTGGTTGTAGATCCAAGTAAAATTGCATCATTGATACTTCAAATTTTTTCCATCTATCATGATGTTGCTTATTGGTTCAGTAATGGGGATTTCTATTTTCTTGATGTTGAGATGTAATTCATACTGAAGACTATAGACTTTGATCTTCCGCAGTAAGTGTTTCACGTCTTCTTCACTTTTTGCAAGGAAGGTTACATAATCTATGTTGCTGGGTCTTCCTCCAATCTTCATGTCATATTCTTCTTCACATACTCCAGCTTCTTGAATGATTTTATCAGCATACAGATTGAATAGGGATGAGGAAAGGATTCAACCCTGAAACACCTTTCTTGCTTTTAAACCATGAAGTGTTCCTTTGTTTTATTTACACAACTGCTTTTTGATCAAAAAGTAGGTTTCATATGTTCTAGGATTTCCATTCTTCTCAATTTTATCCATAACTAATTATGATCCACATGTTCAACATCTTTGCAAAGTCAATACAGTGCAAGTAAGTAACATTCTGTTATTTCTTGCTTTCAGCCAAGATCCATCTGACATTAGCAATGATGCCCCTTATTAAGTAGTTAATAAAAACTGATTGAATGAAGGCTCTTCAATAATTTCATTATTAATTCATCAGAAAACATTTATTGAGTCTATCTTATGTTAAACAGGGAGCTTGGTTGTATTGTTCAGTGTCAACAATATTGTTGTTGTTGTTGATTGCCTTCAAGCCGAGCACAACTCATAGTGATCCTATGAACAGAAGGCCTGAAGCCCCAATTCAACTATCGACATTTATCAAAGTTCATAGAGTTTCTGGAGGCTTGCTATTTATGAAGTGGATGCCATTTCTGTTTCCAATATAACAATATAGGTGCAAATAAAATCTGGTGGCCTAGTGGTATGAAGCTGTGCTCCAATCACAAAGGCACACAGTTCAAATCTGCCAGTTGCTCCATGGGAAAAGGATGAGCAATCTCCTCCTGTGAGATTCACTGAAAACCTACTGGAGGGTCAACTATGGGTTGTTTTTGAGTCATCAGCACACAATAACAACAGCAACAATCCTCAAATGAGCTTTCTTGGTGTTGTTGTTACCCAGTAAGTAAGTTGGTGGTTCAAACTGATCTGTCAGAGAAAGATGAGACTATCTGCTTCCAAGAAAATTTACAGCCTTAAAACTCTATAGGGCAATTTTATTCCATCCTATAGAGATGCTAAGAATTGGAGCGGACTTGCAATGGATTTGGTTGGAGTTATTTTTTTTTTAATCATGAAAGAAATTATAACTACCCTCACTGATGTCTGGTCCATTCTGATTCATAGTGACCTTCCATCAGATTTCCAAGGCTGTGAATCTTCACAGCGAGAAACTGCTCAGCTTTCTCCCACTGAGCAACTGGTGGTTTCAAACCACCAACCTTTTGATTGGAAGTCTGATATGTCATGCATTACGATACTTTTTAAAAAAAACTTTGGGGAAGTAAATTGACAAGTTATATTACAGTGTGCTGAGGACAGATATGAGCCTATAGGTACTTACTTCAAGAATGTAGAAAAAGAGAACCTGATCCAATCAGAACTGAAAGAAGGTATCCCAGAAGGGGAGACACCTGGGTCAAGGAACAACAAGGAAATACTAGCAAATGATAGAAAGAAGAAGAATGTTCTATACAGAGAAAGGCTGTTCTCTGAATTCCAGAAGGAAGTATTTGACTGTTAATTTTGACTGGTTGATACATAACCCCAACTTCACTGCCACCAAGTCAATTCCAATTCATCCTGACCCTGTAAGACTGAGTAGAACCATCTCAAAGAGTTTCCAGAGCTGAAAATCTTGATGGAAGCAAACTGGTAGATTTGAACTGCTGACCTTTTGGTTAGCAGCTGACACTTTCCATACTTTATTACCAGACATCCTTAAGTGTAGGGCAGAGGCCACAAAAGTCAGGATAATCCCTATTAGAGAACTAAAAAGCACTTGTTTTAAGACAGAGCCAGAAGAGAAGGAGGAAAAATTGACTCAGTTGCATGTAAGCTGTTAGCCACCAGAAAGGGAGAGCACCTTCCATGCACAAATCCTATCTTCTTTTGAAAAAGCAGTTATTAGTTTAAAATGAATCAATAATTATCTGGAAACGTTAGGGACTTTTGAACCTCCTTGAAAATAGTAGGCATTTCTACACCAGGATTACCATACCAAGTTAGGTATTATGCCAGAGAATTTGCTTAAGTCTCTTAAAAAAAATCAAGTTATTCTTTTTACATCCCAATAAATGCTTTTGGTAAACTTTGTATTTAAAAAAAAGGATCTCAAGTTAGGGGACAGAAACATCCAGGAAAATCTTATTTCCACAGTTCACAAGTACTTACATATCCAACCACTTAGTCAAGTGATGTTCATATGCACAACAAAGTATGGCTTAAAGATTAATATGAAACTAGCCTGTGTACATAAACTATAATTATGCTTCAGTGTGATCAAAAATAGAACCTGTATTGGCAAAGTCCCATAAGACACAACGGGTATAATAGAGTTATTCAAGCATTTCCCTATCTATTCAGTGAGATGGACTAACACTGTGACTTTAACAATAGCCTTGAGGCTGTTGGAGATTATGAGAACGGTACAGGACAGGGCAAGGTTTCAATCTGTTGTCCTTAAGATTGTTATGAGTCATCATGGCACATAACAAAATGATCTACTCACTCACTTTTAACATAATTCATTTTACTGCATTATAAAATGTGGCATTCAGTACAGGCCGACAAGATGATTTATATTAATAATATAATCAAGAGACACACCTGTGGGATTTCCTAGTATAATGTAAGTATAAGAGCTTGGCTCAGTAAAAGGGTGGCAGCTGGTGTGGAATATGAGCAGACAGACATCTGTCTAGGAAGGCACTGTCTCCTGGCAATTAAGGAAAACCCAGACCAGAATGAAACAGTCCCTCACTCTTGCCAAGTCCTGGTGCTAGCATCTTGTAAGGATGTGCTAAGACAGTTTCAGGGTGGGGTGTTTTAGTTTTTTTTAAATACAGAAAAAGAAATACTTTGAAATAAATATTAGAACCCTTCATAGATACCATATTGCAGACAATTAAGCATAATAGATTTTGTCATGTTGTTGTTGTTGTTACGTGCCATCAAGTTGTCTGTGACCCACTGTGACCCTAAGCAGTCCTGTCCTGAGCCAATCTCACTAATTCTGACACACCAACCCCCATTGCCCCAGTTACTATATCAATCCATCTCATCTGGAGTCTTCCTCTCCTGTGCAGTCCCTCCACTCTTCCAAGCATGATGTCCTTCTCCAAGGACCGGTCTCTCCTGGCCATGTGCCCAAAGTATGTGAGACAGAGCTTAAAAATCCTAGCCTCCAAGGAGAAACTTGGTTTCACCCTCTCCAAGACAGACCTATTTAAAAAATTCCTTGAATGTTGTACATTAATCTAGTCTGTAGACAATTATTATACATAAGATAAGGATTAGTGCCTCCCTACCTTTTCAGTTTTATTTTACTTGTATATTCTTAAGATTTGAACTTGTTTTAACTGAGTTGGTTCCCCTGCCCCTTCATGTGGCTATGACAGAGAAAATAACTATTTGGAATACTTTTTAAATTTGTGATTCTTTCTCTTCATGGATTAAATACATGAGCTCATAATGCTATTAAAAAGGAGTCATAAGAGAAATGCCACAAATACATCTCAAGGAGCAGTATAGAAGCCACAACCCACTGCTATTCAGTTAATTCTGCCTCGTGGCAACCGTCCACGGAATTTCTGAGGGTCTGAAGCCTTACAAGAGGGGGCACTGCTTCACTTTTCTCCTTCAGAGTTACTGGCATATTAGAACTGCCAGTAAGAATCTTTCCATATTAGAATCTTACTGGCATATTAGAACTACCAGTAAGAATCTTTCCATATTAGAATCTTTCAGTAAGTAACCCAACTTAATGCACCACACTACTATATGGTAGGCACTTACAACCTATGTGTAGTATATGTATAAAGGTGAAATAACCAACAGAGGTAAAGACCAAAATCATTAAGAAGGCAGACTAAAATTATCACTATTACTGCCACATTGGGGTTTTTGCATTGGATCTCTTTGATCTACTTCTTGGTTCATTTGGCCTTCTATTTAGGATGTTGTTTATAAGGACTGTAGAGAGAAGAGTAAATATATAGTCCAGTACCTCAATCTCACCTCAAATCCATTTCCATTGAGTGGGAACTGACCCAAAGCTGATTCTCCAGTGGTTTTTCAAAAAGATGTCAATTTCATGGAAGGAAATTGCCCATCTTTCTCCTGCAGACCTACTAGGGGATTTGTACAGCTAGAGAAGTGTCGCCTTTAGGTTAGCAGTGCTAACTCAGAGATGAGTATAGTATAGTACAGTGTAGTATAACACAGCACCGTGTTAGTCCTGTATAGTGTATTATAGTACAGCATAGCACAGCACAGCATAGTATTAGTATTGTATAGTATAGTATCCTCTACTTCTCTTGAATAGTTTGAAATTCCAACACTAGTAACCTTTCTCTGTAATTCTATTTTAAAAAAATTGTTATGTGCCATCAAGTTGGAACTGACCGATAGTTGGCCTTCCAGTGGGCTTTCAGAGGCAATAAACCACACAGGAGTAGATTGCCCATCTTTCTCCCATCTTTCAAACCACGTGCCTTTGGGTTGGCAGCATAGCTCCTTACCAATACTAGGTCACCAACACTGGTTATTAAATCAGCTAGCAAGAATGATTATCAAATAAACACACATTTCCAAATATCGAGGAAATCAGAGTCAGAGGGAAAAGATAGTAACAATAACAGCAACAAATAAAAATATGAAGAAAAGTAGAATGACATCAATCTAACCCGTTGCATAGTTTTGTAAGAATCAGAGTTCAATTTAATTTTTTTGGAACTCTGATGAAATATTTTGTATATGTAAAACCTACATATACTAGTGACATATTATTTTTCAGATAAGTAGCCACCACTATAAAGATTGTTACAAATAATCCATTAAAATGACCAGGCTTACAGATCTGAGATAGACTAGTTGAACCCCTCACCACTGGCTCTTGAGCCTAGAAATGAACTAATCGATGTGACGCAACTGAGCAAAACAACAGACAGCCCTGTAGGGTGAACAGTATCACCAGACAGCTACTCAGTCACACAAGATCAAAAGGGTATCATGTGTCCAAGGATAAAGCTCAAAAGAAAGAAGGAGAGGACAGAAGGATAAATGGGGATGAAAAAACCCACAGGGAACAAGTGGGAAATGTGTTATTACAATGTGGAAATTGTAATCAATGTCCTAAAACAAAATATATATGAACGATTGAATCGTATATCAATGCGTTCTTTAGACTTTCACTCAAACCACTCACACACCGAGTTTAAAAACGTATTCAACAACAACATCAACATCAACAAGGCAAAGAACAAGAACCATATGGTCCTATCAATTGATGCAGAAAA
>NW_006399844.1:9143928-9155977 GCF_000299155.1 Elephantulus edwardii | reverse complement strand
GTGCAACAATGAATGAATGGAAACCCAAAATCTCTGTAAATGTTTATGAAAATTAATAAAATATAATTAAAGAAAACAAACAAACAAAAAAAAACGTATTCAAAATAAGTAAGGAATGTCTTCACTAACTAGTATTCTCTTTCTGTGTGTGTCCTAGGAATGAGATGGCTGAAAATGTTTGTGCTAATTTACAGCAAAGGAGCATTTCTTACTATCTGCAGAAGATACTGTCAAGATAAACTGGGCAAAAATCTTTTCTTCCCTGTCCCCCAACTCTGAACACTTGTAAGGAAACTTCTCATTTTTCTGAAATACATAGAGTCTTTGATTTATGACCTATTACAATACTGTACTTACAACCATCTGGGGGGGGTTTGGTATATTTTATTGTGTACCATAGTTTTACAAATTAATTTGGTTCTTCCATATTTGTTTGTCAACCATGCCCTCCTCATGTGAACACTATCTTAATTTTTTTACAGGAACATAAAAAAAATTAGTATTGCATGTTTATGAAAATACTTGTAGTGGGAGATAATAGTTGGCAAACAGAGAAGTGTATGTTATTTAAGTAAAAATTTGATAAATTTGTTACATACAATTTTAAAATAGATTTGCAAATTTAGATGTACTGTTTCCAAACTCCAAAGACAAAGATCAGGCTTATAAAGATACTGATAATAAAAGGCAATGAAAAGGAAATATATAATAATGAGGCATTTCTCTTAGGTCAGATTCAACTTACAACAGCGTTCCATTCTGACAACCTCGCTATAGTTGGGGACTTTCTGTGACATCTTTAATGAATTAAGAACACAAATCACCACAACAAGATAAAGGTAAATAATCCAATAGAAAAAAAGGGCACAGGATATGAACAGACACTTCACCAAAGAAGACATTCAGATGGCTAACAAGCACATGAAGAAATGTTCAAAATCCCTAGCTCTAAGAGAGATGCTAATCAAAACAATTATGAGTATCATCTCACCCCAGTCAGAATAGCAAAATTTAACAGAACAGCAAGCAACAAATGCTGGTGAGGTTTTGGAGAAACTGGAAACCTTATTCAATGTTGGTGGAAGTATTAAATGGTGTAACCACTGTGGAAGGTGGCATGGCACTTTCTCAAAAAGTTACAAATAGAGATACCATTTGACTCAGCAGTTCCACTACTGGGAATATATCCCAAGGAGACCATAACTGACATCCAAGCAGATATATGCACACCCATGTTTATTGTGGCTTTGTTCACAATAGCAAGGAGTTGGAAACAATCCATGTGCCCATCAAAAAACAAATGGATAGAGAAGCTGTGGTATATTCACACAATGGAATACTATGCTGCATTTAAAAACAAGGAACTCATGCAATATTATTCAAAATGGATGACCCTGGAGGACATAATGCTGAATGAAGTACCTCGATCACAAAAGGACAAATACTGCACAGTGCCACTGTTGTAAAACAGAACTGACCTCGGAGTTTGGGGGAGACTGAGAAAGATGGGGTCAATAAAGTATACTGCATTGAAACAGATGAGGGAGAAAACTGTTTAAAAGGGATATGTGATTAGGTATTTTTGTCATGACAGAAGTCCAGCGTGAAGGCTGCATAGTGGAGTGGACCTGGGGGAGGGATTTTAAAACAATGAAAGAATTTGTCTTTTACTTTTCCAAGAGGGTAGTGTACTAGGGGGGAGGGTTGGGAGGAGAGAAAAGAGCAACAATAAATGAATGGAAATCCAAAGACTCTGTAAATTTTCATTGAAATGAATAATAATTTTTTAAAGCAAAACTAGTCCTTGCTAAGACTGCTGCTCATCTAAGATTTCTATTAAAAGATATTGAGAGTAGGGTATGCTTGTTGCGATTTCTAAATATTCTACACATTGTCTGACATTATCATTTATTAGGTATAGATCTTGGATTTTTGTCAAAGAGAAGAAATTCTAATCCTAAAAATGGTACTGAACACACAAAAGAGCATCTTTGATTCCTTTGACTCTATCATGAACTTCCAATAGCAGTGGTGCTTGGTAAGAACTCTTACCATGTTTCCACTGTCTCTTCCAATTTTCTGGTCAACATTTGTCTTATGTTATGGGTTTGGCAACAGAATCCAGACCAGAGGCCTAGTATATCCATTATTTTTATTCTTGATATTAATAAATGCCTACAATTTAATACACTAATTAAGGTTTACGTATTCCTAACAGGAGGAAAGGTTTATTAATATGTCAGTTAGCAAACAGCCTTGAAAACAGTTCCCAAGTGGTAAGTGTTATTTATGGAAATAGATTTAAACACAAATCCAATTTATTGCTTTGCAAGAACATATGGTCAGAGGAAATATTCTTCAAGCTATTTATTAAATTTAATGACTCTACTCCCTGTATGCTCTTGGCACATTACATCAGTACTAAGTTCACTGATTTAGTTTCTCTAATGATTCATCTTGAACTTTTAGAGTACATAAGAGTCTACTGTGAAAATAATTTTAAATGCTTTCCTGGAGGTTCTTATTTTGAAGATCTGAGGGGGGAGGGAATCTGCCTCCATAATTAAAAATTTCGGTCATTGGTGACTATGTTTTGAAATGTAATATTTCAACTGAAAATTTTTAAAAATGATATTTTATGTTCTACACTAAGACAAAAGTCAAATGGATCATTATTTTAAAAGAAAATATATAAAGCCTCAAATAAGCCTTAAATTTCCAATTCAAAGTGTGTGTTTGCCTTATTATTGGTTGGTTAGCAACAGAATCCAATTCCAGAAGATATGGGAGAATTATTTTAAAACTTTTAAAAAGCAACTATGATTCAAAATCCAGGAAATAAAATAAATTAACAAATCTGACTACAGAAAAACAATAAACTTTCAGCATGACAGAGGACAAATAAATGGCAACAGAAAAACAGGGCAAATATTTTTAATTCATATCACACACTTATGTGTAAAAGGAGGAAAATGAAGAATTTATATTTGCTGTGGTTTATGGAAACTTTGAAATAACCTACAGAAAACTGAGAATTGTAGTGGTCTGTGGCAGACCATGAGGCCTAGTTCGTGATAGAAAAAGGCTGACAAATACAGGCAGAAATATACAACAAAGAGATGATAAAATTGATGAAAGGGACCTTCTAAAGATTGAATCCCTGTGTGCACTAAAAACATTTTCCAACAGAGTGAAAAGAAAACCTACTGACTGGGAAAAAACATCTGGCAATACCATTTCAGACAAGGGTGCCATATCAAAAGTTTACAGAATCCAACAGGGCCACCACAAGAAAAAGACTGATAACACAATTACAAACAGGGCAAAAGACATGGAAAGATCTTTCACAGAGTAATATCTTTATTTGGATGCTCTACAGACACATGAAGAAATGCTCAAAGTCACTGGCAATAAGAGTGATGCAGATCAAAACCACAATGAGATACCATCTCATCCTAGTAGTAGCGACAAAGTTTAAGAAGACAAGTAATAAATGCTGGAGAGAATGTGGAGAAATAGGAATTCTTATACACTGTTGGTGGGGTTGTAAAATGATACAACCAGGGAGCTCTGGTGGCAGAATATACTGCACTACAATCCCAGAGGTATGTGGTTCAAATTTACCAGATGCTCTGCTGGAGAAGGAGGGGAAATCTCCCCCTGTACCAGTCAGATCCAATTCGACGGTACACACAAAAAAATAATAATAAAAAAAAGAAAAAATTAAAAGAAGAAAAAACCCAACGATACAAACACTCTGGAAGACAGTTTGCTGTTTCCTCACAACGCCGAAGATACAAATTTCATGAGACTCAGCTACTTCACTACTTGGAATATACCCCAAGAAAACTGGAATTGATGGAGATTTGTACATCAATGTTCATAGCAGTGTTATTAACCATCACAAGAACATGGAAACAGCCCAAGTGTCCAACCACAATCGAATGGATTGAGAAATTGTGGCATATTCACATGATGTAATACGACACAGCATGCAGAAGCAATGATTTTGTAAATTACTACATAATTTGGGAGGGACTGGAGAGCATTATGTTGAGTGAGCTAATGCAGTCCCATAAGGACAAATACTGTATAAGACCATTATTGTAGAAGTAGAGAGATAACTGGTAAGACGGGTATGAGGATCTAAGGGAGGGAAGGTAGGAGCAGAGAGGTGAGCATGGGCACGGAGGTAATCATAGGGTTGCACAATTTTATGGGTAGAGGGAGGGGTGGGTAAAGGAAATGGAAAAGATCTGGTGTAAAAAACCCAATGTATATGAACTTTGTAAGTAAACCAGTATAAAATAAGAATTTTATTATTAAAACAGAAAACTGAGAATGGTAGTGGTTTGTGACAGACACCTGAGTATCAGATAGATGGTGATAGAATGAAATAATAACTTTTTATTGTGTAACTTTTTGTAAAGTTGGTATTTGTTCAAGGCTAATAAATTGTCTATCTGAAAAAAAATGGAATTAAAAATTCCCTGATCTCACATGGCTGACTTTCAAAAGCAAAAACAAACAAACAAACAAACAAAAAAATAAAACAACCAAGAGACAATAAAAAACATGTTCTTGAGAACTTATTAAATAAAATCCATGATTATAAGGAGTTTACTTAATACACTTTATTATTATTCTTTACAGTGACTCATGGAAAGTGACACATTTAGCAATAACTTAAAAATGCATTTAAAATAAATATGAAATTACTGCCTTTAAATTCTACATATTTTAATCATGATAATATTATTGTTTTCCTGGCTTTTCAGAGTAGAGAGATAGTGTGAAAACAATGTATACCAACTTAGTAAGTAAACCAGTATAAAATGAAAATTTTATTAAAAAAAAAGAGAAAAAATAAAGTGGAGAGGTAAAATATCTTGAAAATATGACTGTCTTATTCTGGGCTTTCTAGAGAAGAAAAACCAGTAAAAGATAGATAGATAGATGGATAGATAGATATATATTCCAATTTTGCAAATAAACTAGTATAATAATTTTTAAAAGATACACATATATATTATATAAAAATATGTTTTATAGTTGGTAGGACAGTAAAATGGCACAGCTACTCTGGAAGACAGAAGGTGTTCCCCCAGAAAGCTGAACATAGAGATCTGATATGACCAGCTATGCCACTACTAGGAACATACCTCAAGAAAAACAGAATTCAGATACAGAGATTTGTACAACAATGATCGTAGAGGCATTGCTCACAACAGCAAGAACATGGAAACAGCCTAAATGTCCATCAACAAATGACTTGATTGAGAAACTGTAGTGTATTCACATGATGGAATACTATGCAGCACCCAGGAGCAACAATTTCAAAAAATACTGTATTACATGGGAGAGGCTAGAGCGTATTATGCTGAGTGAATTAACTCAGATATTATAGAAGATCATTATTATAAAAACAGAAGGATAACAAATGAGATCTGTATGGACATTCAAAGGGGGAAGGGGGAAGGGCAAGGGGTATGAGGATGGAGAGGTGGGGAATCATGGGATCAAAGAATTCAGTGGGTGGAGTGAGGAAGCTGGGGGTAAAAGTACACGAATAAACCAGTCAGATCCGATTTGACAGTACACACACACACACACACACACACACACACACACACAAAATAATAACATTAAAATATTTTTAAATGTCTTATATAAAGATAAATATATATGGAGAAAAAGATAAAATTACCTCAGGGAAATGGCTCATATGGTTGTAAAAACTGGCAACTTTCAAACCCTTGGAACAAGCATGAGGCTGGAGGTTTCTCCTGACTCATGCAAGTGCAAGGCCTGCCAAATTCAAGATGGACAGGTAAGATAACAGGAGGTTGGTTCACAGGCTGTGAAGGCTAGCAACTTCCACTAACTGAGCCAGAAGCAAGATCTAGAGTAAATGAGCAAGCTTTACTAGAACATCCACAGATAGATAAGTAGATAGACAGATAGGTAGCTAGAATGTAGGCCACACCCCCAACGAAACTTCTCTTACTGGTTAGTTATTGAAGATGATTACATCATCATATAATTGCCAAATACAACTGCATTATCACCTAATTGTGAAATCATTGAGATTCATGGCATAACCAAGTTGATACACACCCTTAACCATCATACAATGACAAAACGGTACCTATTGCAGATTGTGTCAGGAACATGGACCTTCAAATCTTCTGTGACTTTTCTCATCACTCTCTGGTAACCAGACATTTTTTCTTTGGCATAATTAGGATTGTGTCTCATTAAGTATTCCCCTAGGAAATTAATTGGATCAAACTTAGCTGGAGAATGAGTGTCTTTGAAAAGTGTCTTCTTTTCTACTTGCATTAACATTTTTTCCATTCCAGGAACTAAGGTGGGTAGAAGCTTGTCAAGCAAATATGCTCGAGAACTTACTGTTGTGCTTTCAGTATTAAACCACTCATTGGCCAAATTATCCTTATCAAGTTTTTTCTCAGTCCTCTTTTCTAGCTCCTTTTTCAGATTCTCTTTCTCTATTATTTTCTTCTGCATTGCCTGTGCTCTTGCCTCCACTCTTTGGAAAAGATTCTTCCTCCATGGTTGTTCTAGTTTTGGTTTCTCTTCAGTGGTATCTATTCTGAATGTCACATTGTCAGATTTTCTAAAAGCAATATTCTCTGAGACTACAGTCGTAGATTGCTTTATTGAAGAGTCTGGCTGCCACTCACGGTTTAATTCTGAAAAAAAAAAAAGTAAAACGTAATCTAAAGACTTCAGAATATTATTAGAAAAATAACTTTTTAACTACTGGTATGTCTAATATACAAAAGTGTCTTCAACTGAAAGTAACAGAAAAGCAGACAGCAGTGATTTAACAATGAAAATTATTTGTTAACCTGTTCAGAAATCATTCAGCAGTTTGGTGATTTCGTTTTAATTGACTACCTTGTTTCTATTGTTAATTGTTTCTAATTGTTTTGGTGGGGAGAAAATATAGACAGGTGTTTGTTGTCAGTCTACCATCATGGTCCACTTTCATTTATAAAATGAAAACATGAGCGGCTTGAAATATTGAAGTGCGAAGAAATGTATTCCAATATACCTGTTTGATACTCAGCAGGCATTTCCTTATCTTTCACCTGCCAACTGAACCTAAATTTTGTAGCACATGGAAATCACTTGATTTCTAGGAAACTAGATCTAAATCCTAACATCAGGGAATAAACAAGATTAGTCAAAACTTGTCATAGTGATAGAAACAATCATGGAGGATTGACAGGGATGAAAAGGGAGAGCAGAGATTAACAGATGGATGGATGAATGGATGGACAGGGTGAATGGAAAGGCAAGACACAATGAGGATGTGATGAGACATTGAAGTAAATGACATTGATCACTTGCAATCAGTGTTATAAAACAAAATATATATGAATGATTTCATGAAACCAGATTAAAAACAACAAAAAACTGTCATACTTATCCCTTTTCCCCTTACCCTTAATTTTTCTAGTGATAAACAGGTAACCTTGTTAGGGTCAATGAATGTAAAGGAAAACCTTGTGTAAGAAGGGACCAGTCCTTAGAAAAAGACATCCTGCTGGGAAAGGTGGAAGGTCAGAGAAAGAGAGGAAGACCTTCAGTAAGATGGATTCACAGATTGCCTGTAACAGTGGGCTTGAGTACAATACAATGAGGCCGGCATAGGGCATGGCAATGTCAGGCCCACTGTCCGCAGGGTCGCTTTGAGTCCTGGCTGACTTGTTGGCACCTAACAATAACAACAACAGTCCCTCTTGGGTATCTCAACAGAGCTTTAAGAGGAGAAAATATCTTTGTCCTAATTTTTTCTCTAACAATAGGCAAGAATTTCTCCTTTCTTTGATTTATTAAGAATTCTGGAAATCAAGAAAGGAATATTAATGAGTCAGAATTTTTTTGAAGTCTCTGAGAAATGGAAAGTTGACATGATTAGATTGACTTAAGGAAAATGTCTATCAAATTAAAAAGACACAGCAGGAAACCACTGTGAATTTGGGAGCAGCTATGAGCCACCTGCAAATATAAGATGGGGCTGGAGCAAAAGGTCCTGCCATCCTCTAACTGCCCAGGGGGAAGATTCCCATCAACAGTACCAACAGCAGCCTAAGAACAATTTCTATGAAGTCAAAAAGCCTCGCCTCTGTACTCCACACCTTTCCCACCAATTTGGACACCAATTGTCCTTCCCACAGCACTCCTGCTTGACAGCTTTGCAATCTGAATGCTTGTCCTGCTTGAGCAAGTGGTACAAAGCTCTTTTAGCTTTGCTATTTTAAGTATCCCTGAAAACACCCTGCTCCATTAAGCATCCTAGGTCCGCAGGATGGAAAGCTCAGCTCCTTCAAAAATGTCCAAAAGCACACACTGCACCATTAAGTCTCCTGCCCCAAAGGCACTCAACTCTGGTTCTGTGGGCCAGGAACCCACAGTTCTGTCTTATACTGACTCTACTGCCACCATCTCTCTACCACTGCTTTGTGCCATCTCACTTACTTTTATATCTCTGTCTCCTGAGTCAAGGAATTGCAGCACATGTGTCTCAAGTCTGAAGGGCATGCTTAATTCCTGGCCCTTCTTTCTTAATGTCAGTGAGATCCCTACATACCATCTCTAGAATGGCTAGCTTTAAGTGGGGAGAGATGACAAAACTAAACAATCCCCATGCTAGCACTCTATATACTTTATTTGCACGGTCTCATCTCACAAAGGTGCCACATTTCTTACCTACATTGTCAACAAACTATTCAGTCTCCTTGGTAGGCCACAAACATCTCACATTTATAATCCTATTAATTAATTTTGTTCTGTTGTACATAGACTTATTATGATTCAGAACCAACTGGACAGTACCTAACAACAACACATTCATCTAAGGAGTCCTGGACGTGTACTATATTAAGTGTTTGGGCTGCCAACCAAAGGGTTGGAAGTTTGAATCCACTAGCCACTTTGAAGGAGAAAGATTAAGAAAAATATCCTTTTGCAAATCTTTACAGCCTCTGAAACCCAGTAAAGGTTTGCATGAGTTGGAACTGACTGGAGCTTGGTGGATATAGTAAGATGAGTTGCAAAAATAGTGGCTTAGAAAAGCAATATCTAATATTTCATTGTATTGAAGCACCACAAGCTTAAAAACACCTATATATAGATATTAGGGTATACCTTTCCCAGTACCTTCATCACCAGCTAAACTAAACATTAGGATAACTACTATAAACATTGGTGTTTAGCTAGACAGGGAGGATAATGTTTATACAGAATTTACACACATATATAAAGAAATATTGGCTCCATTGTCTGTGCATTGTACCCCTTCTCCACAATCACTGGGAGAAGGCTACAAAGCAGAAACTATATCCACAGAAAAGTAAACAGGGATGTTTAAATGCAAATAAGCACACATGTAAGAATTACTATATAGGAAAAATATATTTCACTAAATTCAATAAATGCAATAACTAGTACCACTCTAGAGAATGGTGTTTCTAGAACCAAGGTACTACTGATTTAGTAGCCTGAAGAGAGCCGCTCTGGTAACCCAAAGGCCGTGCCTCTCGAGCCATTTCAATCCATTGGCTGCACAGGAGAAATATGGGCCATCTCCTCCAGCACAATCAACAGCCCTGAAAATTCTCAGGCGGGTCAGCTCTGAGTTGTTCTGACTTGCTTGATTTTGAGAGAACAAATGCAGAGTCTCTAAAAGAATCATAATTAATATCCTCAGGGCAGAGATATGAAAGGAAATAAGAATTTTATGGATGTTAGGAAGGGGGAAAGTTCCCCCAAAAAACAACAGGGTTCCTTGGCAAACCCTAACTCTAGGACTGTTGTTGTTGTTAGATGCCATCGAATCATAGACGACTCATAGCAACCCTATGAATGAAAGGCCTGAACACTGCTCCTAGAGTTTCCGGAGGCAAGCCATTTCAGAAGTGGATGCCACTCCTGCTTCTAAGCTTGTTTTAATCGGAAAGCTCCACCAAACACTTTCTACCATGGGTAACCATTATCTCATTTGGCACATCAGTGTCACAGGACTAGAACTAGGGCAGGAAATATACAACATTAACCTGAAGCATTGTGCAGGATTAGAATGTAAGGAAACGCAAAACTACACACACACACACACACACACACACATTTGGGATACATCAAAAGGATACAGGAGTAAACCAAAAAAACTTATTTTTAAATTTTTTTAAAAAAACTCTTAATGACCATAGATGGAACAACTCAATTACAACAAAATAAAATCAGTTGTATTGGGTTAAAGTAAACAGCCAATATGATACAAATATTGAATAAATAAGTAAGTGAGGAGAATAGATAAGTTATTTTAAGTAACTCCCCTCTCCTTAGGTGTGGGTTATGCATAGAGATTATCTTCCCAAAATTCAGTATATAATGTGACTGAAGTGGTGGGAATGAGTGCGTTTGAGATGGCTAGGTTGGCACAGAATAGAACAGCATTTAGTTGCTGTTAAATCTGAAATAAACTTAAATGATGTTCTGGTAAAAAAAAAAAGAACAGCATTTACGGCTCTTGTACATAGGGTCACTATGAGTCGCAAGCGACTCAGTGGCACATAACAACAACAACAACGACAACAAATGGGGGGGGGAAGAGTAACTTGGCAGTGGAGAGATTGGGTAGATACTACCTCAGTCAGATGAACAAGATTAACAACAGTATATTGTTGTTGTTATGTGCTGTCGAGACGCGACGCATAGTGACCCTATGTACAAGAGCCTTAAACCCTGCTCTATCCTGTGCCAACCTCATTATCTCTGACACAGCTACTCCCACTATGCCAATCACTGAATTGATCCATCTCATCGAGGGTCTTCCTCTCCTGCACTGTCCCTCCATTCTCCCAAACATGATGTCCCTCTCCAAGGACTGGACCCTTCTTACAACATGCCCAAAGTATGTCAGACGATGCTTCAGAATCCTTGACTCCAAGAAGCAGCCTGAAGTCACCCTCTCCAGGATGAACCTGTTTGTTCTGCTAGCAGTCCATGGTATATTGAACACTCTTCTCCAGCACCACAGCTCAAAGGCATCAATTCTCTTTCTATCATCCCCAGTCACTATCTAACTCTCCAAAGCATAGCATGCTATTGCAAAGACTATAGCCTGGATCAGGCACACCTTAGTCTCCAGCCTGATGGCATTGTTCTTCAGTACTCTGGAGAGGTCCCTGACAGTAGACTTTCCCAATAGAGTATGAAGTTGTGTTAATTGTATACAACTTTGACAAGATGTGATGAGAATGGCATTTTACCTTTGTCGTCTTCATCTAAAATACCCCTAACTCCAGTCTAATCAAGATATCATCATCAGGCAAATTCCAATTAACAAAGAGTCTACAAAAATGTCCCTCAAAACTGTCAAGATTATAAAAAACAAGGACATCTGAGAAACTGTTAGCATCAGGAGAAGACTAGAGAGAGATATGACACCTAAATGTGACATAGTATCCTGGAACAGGAAGAGGACATTAGGAAATAGGAATAAAGTATGGACTTTAACTAATAATAATGTATCAATATTGGCTCATTAATTGTGACAAATAAGCAATACTAAGGTTGTTGTTGGGTCAGAACCAAGTTAGAGTTGAAACTCTAGCAGGTTTTCAGAGGCTGGAAATTGCATGGGAGGATACTGCCCATCTTTCTCCCGTGGAGCAGCTGGTGGATTCGAACCACTTGCCTTTGGGCTGGCAGTTCAGCTCCTTGCCACTAAGCCACTGGAGCTCCCAATGCAAAGGTAATGTTGTTGTTGTTGTTGTTGTCGTCATGTGCCGTCGAATCGCTTGCGATTCATAGCGACCCTATGTACAAGAGCCCTAAACTCTGCTCTGTGCAGTGGCAGTCGCACCATCTCCGATACACCCATCCAAATTGCCCCAGTCACTGAATTAATCCACCTCATAGAGGGCCTTTCCCTCCTGCACTGTCCCTCCACCCTACCAAGCATGATGTCCCTCTCCAAGGACTGGTCTCTCCTCACAACATGTCCAAAGTATGTTAG
>NW_006399844.1:9121241-9141548 GCF_000299155.1 Elephantulus edwardii | reverse complement strand
TAATCGGGATGGGTGTGTCAGAGGCAATGAGATTGGCACAGGATAGAGCAGGGTTTAAGGCTGTTGTACATAGGGTCGCTATGAGTCGCAAACGACTCAACAGCACATAACAACAACAGGTGTGGAATATACAAAAACTCTCAAAATTCCCTGTCATCAAGTAGGAAGAAACTAATAGGTGACCCTCTAGAGAGTTTTTGGAGGCTTGTAGATTGCCCATCTTTTCTCCCATGGATCCACTGGTGGATCCAAACTACCAGGGAGGTGCATACTGCCTTTGGGCTAGCATTGCTAACTCCCTACAGACTACAGCACCAGAGCTCCCTGTAGTAGTGTTGGGTTGTTTTGTGTTTGTTTGTTTATGGTTTTAAAATTTACAATGAAATATTTAAGGCCTCAAAAAGGTATAAAAATTGATTACATGATAAATGCCTATGCATCCTCACAACTTAAGGGGGGGAAAGTTACTTATATACTAAACAGGAAACTCTGGCAGCCTAGAGGGTAAGGAGTTGTGCTGCCAACTCTAAGGAAGGTGATTTGAATCCATCAGCTGTTCCAAGGGAGAAAAATGGAGAATCTCTTCTCATTTGATTTACTGCCTATGAAAGCCTGCTATGCATCAGTTCTGGCTTGCCAGAATGTAATAACAACACTACTAAATAAACTTCACTTTTTAAAAAATTAATGAAAGTTTATACTTTGGATTTTCATTCATTCATTGTTGCAATATATACTTCACTTTGAGGTAAAAATGATTCTGAATTTCATGTTCATTACTTACAACCATATGTTTTTATTATGCTATATTGTTGTTATGTGCTGTCGAGTTGCCTGCAATTCATAGCAACCCTATCTATGTACAACAGCTCTGAAGACTGCCCTATCCTGAGCCAGTCTCACTGATTCTGACACACCTAATCCCATTGCCTCAGTTATCGTGTCAATTGATCTCATCTGTCTTCTTCTCCTGTGCTGTCCTTCCACCCTTTCAAGCAGGACGACCTTCTCCAAGGACTGGTCCCTCATGGCCACGTGCCCAAAGTACATGAGACAGAGCTTCAAAATCCTTGCCTCCAGGGAGAAACTTGGTTTCACCCTCACTAAGACAGACCTATTTGTTCTCCTGGCTGTCCATGGTATGTTCAATATCTTCTCCAGCTCCACAACTCAAAGGTATAAATTCTTCTTATATCATCTTTAGTCATTCATTGTCCAGCTCTCTCATGCATAGCAAGTATTTGCTAAGATCATAGCCTGGATCAGGCGCACCTTAATCTCTCGACTGAGGTCACTGCTTCTCAGCACTCTGTAGAGGTCCCTGACAGCAGACTTCCCCAAAGCAATTTGTCTTTTGATTTCCTGGCTGCTAGTACCAAAAGTGTTGATGGTGGAGCCAAGCAAGCTGAAATTGTTAACAACCTCAATCTCTTCTCCATCTATCATGGTGCTGTCAATTGGCCCACTGGTGAGAATTTTTGTCTTCTTGATGTTTAGCTTCAATCCATATTGAAGACTACAGTCTTTGACCTTCTGTATATGTTAAATATTCATCTAAGTAGTATAATATTGTTCTTCTTAATTTAAATTTTATAAAATTTTTCCTACATGTACTCTGCAACTTTATCTTTTACTATTACGTCTGTGAGATTCATCTCTATTAATAGGCATAGTTCCAGTCCATTCATTTCATTATAAAATGATACTGCAACATTTTTGTTTGTTCTTTTGTTGTGAAGCATTCGGATTGTTTGCAGTTTGTTTTTGTTATTACAAAGTTACCCTGAACACTGCTGCATATTTTTCCTTATGGACATATATGGCAATTCCTCTAAAGAATGTAAGGTATATTGGTAGGATTGTAATTGCAGGATCACATAAATTCCAGTCTGATGGGATATCTTTAAATAATTCACCAAAGGGGCTGTGATATCATCACCAGCAAGAGGAAGAGAACCTGTTGCGGGCAATGGTTTCCTAACTACCCTTCTCTCAGGATCCTAAGAATAGCTTTGAAAGACACAGGACTCTAAGCTCCTTGTGTCCACCATGGCCAGGACAGCTCTGCTTTACTAGTCTGCATATACTGGGGAGCATTGTGAGAATTCACTGAGGGGGGTGGGGAAGCTTCTGCTGCTTAAAAAAAGGTTTTAGAATCCACACTCTGTAAGATTTTAAAAAACTTATCTAGATAATGTCCATCTTTCTGGCCAGGAGAAAAATAAAACAGACTTTGAAGATGCACTTAAAAACCCAACATTTCATCTACAGAATGTTTTAGGTCCAATAAACCATCACGACAAGAAAAATCTGTTGCCATAGAGCAGATTCTGACTCAATGTGGTTGCATGAGTTAGAGTAAAACTGCTCCGTAGGGTTTCTGGCCTGCAATCCTTATGGACTTCCTCTCCCATATAATTCCCCTTCCCAACATGGTTTCAGGAGGGACCAATCTCTGGAGAAGGACATCATGATAAAGACCCTCATTGAGATGAATGACATTGGCTGTGAGGATAGTGCAGCCTCAGGTAGTGTTTCCTTCTGCTGTTGATTATGAGTCAGAACGGACTCAACACCACCGCAATCTTTACAGAAGCAGATCTTCAGATGCCACTGGTGGGTTCAGATAGTTTCCAGCCACCCCCCAATCCTCAAGGCGTTTTATTGGGCACACTGGGATGAGGCAGAGGGGCTGTGCCTAGAAGAAGGTGTTGGGCCACTGGGTGGTGAACCGTGGCTTGGGTAGGCGACGCAGGACGCGGTAGGGCAGTGGGAACTTGATCTTGGAGTCATGAACTGCTTGACCGCAGGCCAGCGGCACTTGGCTGCGATCTCCTCCACGTTCGTGATCTGGATAGAGTGGGCCCTGGCACGATGCTGAGAGCCCATGTCTCAGTAGCACTGGGTGACAGCACCTGCGGTGGTCAGGTTCCGGTATTCCCGGTACATGTTGCGGATCCCACTGAGCGCAGCCAGATGCCACAGTTCTTCACGCACAAGGGGGACTTCTCCAGCACCTGCCCACAGTATATAATCTCCCCAGGAGACTTCTTCATCTTCTTCATCTATGACACAAAGTACCAGAAGCAGGACTTGGCAACGACATGCTTGGGGGCAAAGATGCGCATGCGGTAATGTGGTGGAGTCTGACACTTGGGGGTGGCCAGGCAGCGGCCGCACCACCTTGTACTCACGAAGTGTTCCCGAAGCCTTCATAGCGATCTCTCAGCGCTCGCCACGACCCGACCCGCAAAAGGAGATAGCTAACTTTTGCTGCTGCTGCTGCTGCTGCTGCGGCTGTTACGTGCGGTCAGTCGTCTAGGACTTATAATCACCCTATGAACAACAGTTCTGAATCTTGCTCTATCCGGAACCAAACTCAAGGTTAGTGAAAACAATGGAAAAAAAACACCATAAAGTTGAATCTGACAGCAACTCAGACACCCAGTAGACCCTTTCTGAAGCTGTACATTTTTATGGGAGGAGATTCCATCTTTCTCCTGCAGAGAGGCCAGTGGTTCTAATTGAGGAATTGTGTCTAACACTTTATTATTACATTCAGATGCAAACTGTGCACCATCCAGGGAACTTTGAGTCCAATATTGGACAGTTTTTATGAGTCTTCTTTCCAAGTTTTGTTTTTTGTTGTTGTTTTTTCCGCCTAGTCCTCTTACTGATGTGGGACAAATGGGAGAGTAGTCTAATGCTCTCTCATCTCTTAGTTGGGTTTTTTTGGGGGTCCTTCTGTTAGGTTTAAGTGCTCATTAATAAACAATGGAGCCCTGGAGACATAGTTAACAGGGAATTGTGCTGCTAACTTAAAGCTGTCCCCTTTAGGGCAGTTCAAATACATCAACAGCTTAGTGAAAGAAAGATGGACAATCTATCTCCTTCCAGGTGACTTATAGCCCCCAAAAACTCTCTGGAGGGTCAGCTAGGAGTCAATTCCAACTTGATGGCAATGAATAGAATATACCATGCTTTTATTTTAATTAAGTGTGAAAAGAGCAATTCTTTCAAGTCTCCTAGTTCTTTTCTGCTGTCTTTGCTTTTAACCTCTCCAGCATACATCAAGGCAGATAGATAGCTCTCCCCCTATTTTAAGGACGTACAGCAACTTAATATCTATCCATATGCCATGGCTCATTGGTAAACTCACATATTTCAGCCTGAGGGTCCTCTTCTAGACTGTGGCTATCATAAGTTGCTAAGCAGTAATCTCAACGCTTGCACTGATTCCACTAATATAGAGAATGCAAGTAGATGTGTATTTGGTTACAACTCCAGATAAACACTTCTGAGAACAGAGAAGAAACAGCAATAGTACAGGGCAACAAATTAGCATTCTAAATAAGCCTATCTGCAGCAGTCTTTTGACTGAGTGACTTCCTGAGTACAGGAAAAACACATTACAGCACTGTCTCAAGAACATTATTAAATTAGAGGTTCAAATGAGCATCATTTCAAACAAGTACTGGGGTTTTATTTGTTTATTTAGCAAATCTGTGCATTTCTATGAAGTCTTAAGCCTTTTACAGAGTACTTGGTCCATTTTTAACTTTATTGATGTCTCACGTCTTGCCAAAGGAGTTGTGCTGTCAACCCAAAGACACCCAGTTCAAATCCACGAGCAGCTCCAAGGGATAAAGATAGGCAGTCTCTTCCTTTACTGTTTACAGCCTCTGAAAACCTACTAAGGGGCAGTTATGAGTTGGTTCTGACTCAACAGCACATAACAACACTATTGTCATTCTAAACACTAAGAATTCCTATTGGTGCTATGGGTAAACACATGGCTGCGAATTAAAAGGTTGAAGATTCAAATCCTCTAGCCACTCTATGGGGAAAAGAGAGAGCAACCTGTTTCTGTTAAAAAAAAATGTATAGCCTTGGAAATTTTATGAGGCAGTTTTACTCTGCCCTACAAAGAATCAATGGCTTTGAGTTGTGATGCTGGAGAAAAGTATTGGATATATACCATGGACTGCCAAGAGAAAAAAACAGTTATGTCCAGGAGATGATGAAACCAGGCTGCTCCTTAGAGGCAAAGATTTTGAAGCTCTCTCTCACATACTTTAGGCATCTTGCCAGTAGGGACTAGTCCTTGGAGAAGGACACCATACGTGCTAGGATGGAGGGACAGTGCAAGAGACAAAGACCTTGGATGAGATGGATTGACTCAGTTACTGGAGTAATGGGGTAAGTATGTCAGAGACAATGAAATTGGCTCAAGATAGAGCTGGGCCAGTGACTCAATGGCACATAACAACAACAACAAGAACAAGAGGGTCACTATGAATTGGAATCAACTAAAAGGTGATGGGTAAAGCTAGATAATAATTTTTTTCCAGAATGATCTTAAACTTTTTTCAGAATTAAGAGCCTTTCAAGTTCGCCCCACAACATGCATAGCTTTGCCCCTGCACTAGTCTATTTTCTAAGATACTTACACTTATTCAGTCATGATGAGAATAAATTCTTTCAACTGAATAGAGATACAAAATAATTCCTTACTCACATATTGAAAGAACCAGGCTTTTAAGTGATTTATCATTTTCTGCATAGCCCACTGCTGTGTATAACTTCAGTACGTCCTATCTAAAGGTATAAATAGAACTGTCTATTAAAATTACAATAAGCTTTTGCAGGCTGTTTCTTCACAAGGAGGCATATATCATCAGTGGGACTGGCTGGTGATTAACCTGGTAAAAATTGACCCAGCAGGGTGACTAAAGAATAGTGTGCTGTTCTTTCTAAACATAGGCTCTGTATGAAACTCAGTTGGCTTGGGTTTATTATCAGAATTTCTTAACATTGGTACATAATGTAGAGTGACTGCTGTGAGCAAACGAAGAAAAGAAGTATGTTCTAAACACTACTGGAATTATAATTCAATAGCCATATTGAAAAGGCATTTTCCCACAAAACTTTTTTTTCACTTTAGGATTGTGTAATAAGAACAGAGCTAAGCAAATGGATCATTTTCTTGCTTTTTAAAAAAAGATCTCAAGATAGAACTTAGCATGTAGCTTGAAAAACAGAATTACTAGGATAAAGAAATTAGTAATTTACATGTTGTATTTAACCATAGTATTTTCTGAGCAGAGCTATGTATTTGAGTGTATTCTAGAAGATGTCTAGCAAGGTACCATCATTTTCATTTTGACAAGGATAAAGACACTTCCTTTGACATGCTGAAACTGCAATGACAGTTCCTCTTCCCACTCCTTTCACACATACATACACATATTCACAGGGAGATACTCTGGATTTTAGATCTAACAGTGACTAATCATTGACCAAGTAAATACATTACATCGTATGTGGAATTACACTAAGCAACCCAATGCTTTCAATAATTACCATGTAACATGGTGAATAGGCTTAAACGAAACATACTTGATTAACATACATTGAAACATAAGAATAGAAACTCAAATTACTAGAGCAGGAAAGACCACAATTACTGGATTGATATGTTTTCTAGAAAGGCAAGAAATCACAGCTGCTTTGAATATGTATGTAAAGTTTTATTGGTGCAAATTTGGCCACGGACTGATCAAAGTAAACACCTACTTAAATTTACAACAAACAGCCTTTTGGTATGTTTAAAACAAATGAGTCCGTTTATAAAGCTGACCTATGTGATTTAATCTGCCCAGTAGGTTCTGACATAAAATAACCCTCCATCAAATTTTCAAGGCTGTAAACATTTATGGAAGAAGATTGCCCATTTTTCTGTTGTGGAGCAGCTGGTGGATGTGAACTGCTGACCTTCTATGTATACATGCCACTACAGCTCCTATGTGATTAAGGTAAAGGCAAAATACATGCATACAATAGTAGTGGGAGGGGTGAGCAGGATGAGGAGGAAGTATAGACAGGAAATTTAATCAGGGGAAAAATATTTAAGAGAGAGAAAGTGGAGCAGGATAAGTGAAAACGGGCCAAGAAGAAATCTTTTAAGACTGAGTCTGTGAAAAAGTACTATGCTTACGAGAAAGACAAAACAAACATTAGACAGATTGTTTATTAATGTTTATGTGTTCCATAATAAAAAGAAATATTAAATAATGCCTTTTAACTGGTTCAAAAAACACAAACATGTCTTTGGAAAAATAATAAGTAGCTATGAGCTATTGTTGTTGTTATGTGCTATCAAGTCACCTGTGACCCAGTGACCCTGTGTACTGCAGTTCTGAAGCCTGCCCTGTTCTGAGCCAGTCTCACTAATTTCAACACACCAACTTCCATTGCCGCAGTTACTGTATCAATCCATATCATCTGGTATCTTCCTCTCCCATGCTGTCCCTCCACCCTTCCAAGCATGATGGCCTTCTCCAAGGACTGGTCTCTCCTGGCCACATGCCCAAAGTATGTGAGATGGAGCTTCAAAACCCTTGCTTCCAAGGAGAAACTTGGTTTTACCCTCTCCAAGACAGACCTATTTGTTTTCTTCCAGTACCACAATCTGAAGGCATCGATTCTTCTGTCATCTATAGTTATTGTCCAGCTCTCTGATGCATAGCAAGTAATTTAAAGACCATAGCCTGGATAACACACACCTTAGTCTCTAGACTGACATCGTTACTTTTCAGCACTTTGGAGAGGTCCCTGACAGCAGACTTTCCCAATGCAATTTATCTTCTGATTTCCTGACTGCTGGTGTTAAAGAGTGTTGATTGTGGATCTGAGCAAGCTGTGATTGCTAACAACCTCAATCTCTTCTCCATCTATCATGATGCTACCAATTGGCCCAGTCGTGAGAATCTTTGTATTCTTAATGTTTAGCTTCAATCCATATTAAAGATTATAGTCTTTGACCTTCTGCAGCAAGTGCTTCAGGTCTAGGTTTTGATCTTTGGCCCTCCTAACTTATCATTGGGAATCCTACAGATTCACAAAAGACAGGATCAGAGACCACCGTCTTAATCATGTAATGCCCATTCTCCCAGAAGTCTGTCAGCTACCTTAACATAAGGCTTTCAGGACAGGGGACTTTCAGTACCAAGCCTGTGTTGGGTCCTTGGGCCAAATAACCACCACCACCATATCAGATATAGAAGAGACCTATCTGGACCTTGGAAATTATCACATTGTGACAGAAGTGTAAATAGATATACCAAGTCACAAAACTTAGCAGAAGCTCAGTGGCACAGTACTTCCCTCAGTAATGCCTCAAGCAAAAATCTTTCCATGAAGTTAGTACATGGGACTTGGATTGACATCCTCCTGGTCTCGTGAGAGACCAGCACCAGTGTATGGTGCAAGATATCACAGAAATTACTCGTAGACTAAGCTAGCATAAAGTGGCTGGGAAAATGTAGGCTTGAAAAGCTAGAAATTTGATAAAAACCAACCAACATTAACAGAGAACTACCAAACATACAAGCTGGGTTTAGCAGAGGTCGTGGCATTAGAAACATTATTGCTAATGTCAGATGGATCTTGGCAGAAAACACAGAGTACCAGAGGAATGTCTATCTGTGTTTCATTGACTATGCAAAGGCATTTTACTCTGTGGATCACAACCAACTGTGGCTAACCTTGAGAACAATAGGAATCCCAGAACACTTGATTGTGCTTATGTGAATCCTATACTTGGACCAGGAAGCAATTCTTAGAAGAGAGCAGAGAAACATTGCATGGCTCAAAATCAGGACAGGAGTACATCAGGGATGCTCCCAGTCTCCAAACTTTTTCATTCTATTTGTCATGTAGAACAGACCATTTGGGAAGCAGAGCTTTATGAGGAGGAATGTGGCATCAGGATTGAAGGAAGACTCATCAGCAACCTATGTTATACATATGACACAACCTTGCTTGATAAAACTGACGAGGACTGAAGCGCTTGCTGCAGAAGATCAAAGACTGTGATCTTCAATATGGATTGAAGCTAAACATCAAGAATACAAAGATTCTCACGACTGGGCCAATTGGTAGCATCATGATAGATGGAGAAGAGATTGAGGTTGTTAGCAATCACAGCTTGCTCAGATCCACAATCAACACTCTTTAACACCAGCAGTCAGGAAATCAGAAGATAAATTGCATTGGGAAAATCTGCTGTCAGGGACCTCTCCAAAGTGCTGAAAAGTAACGATGTCAGTCTAGAGACTAAGGTGTGTGTTATCCAGGCTATGGTCTTTAAATTACTTGCTATGCATCAGAGAGCTGGACAATAACTATGGATGACAGAAGAAGAATCGATGCCTTCAGATTGTGGTACTGGATAAGAGTCTTGAACATACCATGGACTGCCAAGAAAACAAATAGGTCTGTCTTGGAGAGGGTAAAACCAAGTTTCTCCTTGGAGGCTAGGATTTTGAAGCTCTATCTCACACTTTGGGCATGTGGCCAGGAGAGACCAGTCCTTGAAGAAAGATAGAAATCTCAGAAGGGTGGAGGGACAGCATGGGAGAGGAAGATCCCAGATGAGATGAATTGATACAGTAACTGGGGCATTGGGGGTTACTGTGTTGAAATTAGTGAGACTGGCTCAGAATGGGACAGGCTTCAGAATTGCCACGGTGGGTCACAGGTGACTCGATAGCACATGACAACAACAATGACAAAAGCCATAAAGAGCATCTACATAATAATTTATAGTTCAGAAAACTTCTTAGTAATTATAATTGTAATTTAGCCTGTTGTTGTTCTATACTATAGAGTTGGAAATTATTCACAGCTATGTTGTTAGCCTAAAAGTTGGGTTTTTTAGCCATTAGTTAGCCCCTTCTGATCTCCTGCTACCTTAACCGAAGTCACGGTCTTGCAAATCAGCATCAGCTGTGGGACTAGGATAGGATAAAGAGTGCTTCCCATATAGTCAGCAAGAGTTTTGGTGAGTAATACTTGTGGTGGCAAGATTTGAGGGAGACTGGAGCAGAACCTGTTGGTGAGACCCTGGTGAAGGTGTTGGAGAGGCTGTGGCATTGCTGTGGAGAAATTATGGCAAGGTTTAAGCAGAGGAATCCTGAGGTAAAGGCTAGAGGTGTTTGGTGTTCTTGTCAAGTGCTTGAAGGATAAACTGACTTAGAACTTCTCTAAGGTAAACCTTGCTGGATGATTTGGATTTGACTGCTGAACTGAAACCAGATCCTGGTCTAATTGAGGAACTGTGCCTTGGGACTTAGGCTAAAATCTGGACTTGTCAACAATGAAGGAATGAAAACCCAAAATCTCTGTAAATGTTCATTAAAACTAATAAAATTTAATAATAAAAAAATCTGGACTTGTATTATGAGATATTCTTTGCCTCCCACACTCTCCAACTTCCTTCCTAATAAACTCCATTGTTGGTACCACAGCTGTTAGTCTGTTAGTCAGCAAAGAATAAATGAGTGTCTTGCTGTTGGTGTGGCTCTAGGGGTACCATGGTGCTGGGCTATGGGCTCTTTTATCTGCTTTCTGCTCTAGGGCACTGAAGGGTTGTGCTATTCTCACTCTCTCTGGTCATTTCAGAGAGATGCTCATGGTCCTGTGCCCTCATGTCTCGTTTTCTGTTCTTTAGACAATAGTTGACTCTCTAATAGGTTTTCCAAGACTATAAATAGCATGGGAGGAGACTGCCCATCTTTCTTTCTCAAGCCATTTGCCCTAGGGTCCACAGCCTAACTCCTCACCACTAGACCACACTGAGTCTCCCATACTTGTAAATGGATTTGAAAGGAATTTATGGTGAAATTCTGGACTTTTAAATATTGTATAGTATTCTGTTGGTAAAGGATTTTTACCAAATATCTTAAGTCAGAAGAGCTGTAGTGAAAGCATGAAGGTTCCATATACTTATGCCTTGACTTTTTCAGCCCATAAATTTATGGGATTATATATTTAAGTTAGGGATTGGTCTAGGTGTCATGTTTTGGATTGAACAAAATAAACTTGTGTTCAAATACAGCCATAAAAAGAAGGGAAAGGACCAAAACTAAGCAACTTCAACCACTATAAATTATCATTTTCTTTTTAGTAGGTTGTCTTCTATGTGTCAGTTAGATCTCAGCTAAATTTTCTTCTTAATTAAGTGCAAAATGTATAGTCATAAACTTACCTCAAAAGTATTAATAGAAGGTGAAGAAAAATACATTTTGAACTATTAACCAAACCTCATTTAAAGTATCCCTGGGGCTCCATTCTCTTTTTAAAATCTTTTCCTGTCTATTGAGTGAAAGGTTTTTACAATGAATTAGATTCCCATTCACAAATTGTTCTGTCACATTGGCTACAGTCTCAGTGGTATTATATTTTTTTTTGAAAATACAATGAAGAAGTAATTTTAGGTTCTATTGTGCAGGGGAAAGGCTAGTTTTCTACCTTGTGGTTTGCTGCCATCTCCTTCTGCCACATTGTGGCTGGTCTCTGTAACCATCTCTTGTACTACATGCTCGGAACTCTGAAGGTGGAAAAGAGATAACAGTTTCAAGATGAGTTATTTTTCATCAAAGTCACATTAAGTCTCCCAATCAAAGAATGCAAATAGGTGCTCTGAAGGAGTTACTAAGCACTCTTACTTTTGGTTGGGTTTAATAGGGTTTACTGGAAATAATGAAGTAATCTCATTTTATTTAATATATCCACAAGATAATACTTTAGCTCAGCATGACATCACATTTGCCTATTGCTAAGAATGTCATTCCAGATATGCATTGATCCTTGAATAACATAATACATTCTAGAAGCATAATTTGACACCAACACAGTGAAAATACACCTTTGAAAATGCTGTTTTCTTCTGCTATTTGAATCACCTTCAACATTTGTATTGGACATGAAAACATTTTCACACTAGTTGAGGAAATTAAAGATTAGTTTTGGGAACACATAAAAAATAGCTTTTCCCATTCATGCTGATGTGCTTTTTTTTTTTTTTTTTGCTGATGTGCTTTTTAAAAAAAAGATGAGAAGATATTTTAAGTATCACATTAGTCAACTTAAATCCACAAAACCATTTCAGTTGCTGCTTTTTTGTTTCTTATAAATTTTTTTCTCATTGCAGTCTTGAATTTATTTAAGCATCGTGTTATTAAATTATTAACAGAAATTACATTTTCAGCATGATAGTAAAATTACTCTCAAAATTGGAACTAGGGCACTTTGGATAATTGTCCTTAGAGTAGTTGTTGTTAGATGATGTCGAGTACAACTCATATGAACAAAAGATCTGAACGCTGTTCTATCCTATGCCATTCTCACACTTCCTGACACACAAAAGCCCATTGTGGCAGTTACCACATCAATCCACTTGGTCGAGGGTCTTCTTTGCCGACCCTCCATCCTTCCTATCCTTCTCCTAGCAACATGCCCAAAGTATGTGAGACAAAATCTCGTCATTCTTGCCTCCAAAGAACACTCTGGCTTCACCTTCTCCAAGACATATTTGGGTTTTGGGCATGGGATGTTCAGTGTTCTTCTCCAACACCACACTCAAATACATCAAATCTTCTTTTGTCATTCTTATGCAACTGTTTAGCTCTCAGATGCAAAGCAAGTGATTGGAAAGAGTATGGCCTGCACCACATGCATCTTAGTCCTCAAATTAGCTTCATTATTCCTCAATAATTTGGAGAGGTCCTTAATTGCAGATTTTCCCAGTGCAGTGCATCTCCTTATTTCTAGACTGCTGATACCAAGGGTGGAAATTGTGGATCCAAGCAAGATGAAGTTGTTCATAGGCAACATCATGATGGATAGAGAAGAAATTGAAACTATCAGTCCAGTAGTAAGAATCTTTGTTTTTCTAGACACTGAGATGCAATCTATACTGAAGGCTGCATTCCTTGATCTGCAACAAGTGCTTCATATCTTCCTCACTTTGAGCAAGCAAGGTTGTGTCATCTGAATAATGCAGGTTATTCATGAGTCTTCCTCCAATCCTGATGCCACACACTCCTCTTCATAGAGTCCAGCTTCTTGAATAATTTGCCCAGCATACAGATTGAATAGGTATGGAGAGAAAATACAACCCTGACACACTCTCTTCTTAATTTTAAACCATGCAGTGTTCTCCTGCTCTGTTTGTACAACAGCCTCCTGGTTCAGGGATAGGTTTCACATGAGCACAATTAAGTGCTCTGGGACTCCCAATCCTCTCAATGACAGCTATAACTTAGTATGAGCCACACAGTCAATAAAGCACCAACAGACATTCTTCTGGCATTCTTTATTTTCAGCCAGGATCCATCTGACATTAGTGACTGGTGGCATGACCTCTTCTAAATTCTACTTGAACTTCTGGCAGTTCCATATCTGTGTAGTGTCCCAGCTGTTTTAAATGATCTTCAGCAGTTTCTTGCTTGCATGTAATATTAATGATGTTGCTCGATAGTTTCCACATTCAGTTGGATGACCTTTTTTGACCGGACAGCTATTCTCCAAATTTCCTAGCATAGACTGGTGAGAACATCCAAGCCTATGTCTGTTAATCGAAACAAGTCCGTTGGTATCACATCAATTCCTGGGACCTTATATATATTTTTATTTTATTTTATTATTTTTGTGTGCGTGTACCGTCAAATCAGATCTGACTGGTACAGGAGGAGATTGTCCCTCCTTACCCGGCAGAGCATCTGGTGGATTTGAACCATGCACCTCTGGGATTGTAGTTGCAGCTCCTTGCCACTAGGCCACCAGAGCTCCCCTGGGACCTTATATTTTTGCCAATGTCTTCAATGTAGCTTCTACTTCCTCCTTCATTACAATCCTGTTAATATTGCACTTCCTGAAATTTTTCAGGGTCAAATCAGTTTTTTTCAGGTACAGTTATTCTGTGTATTCCATCTTCTTTTGATGCTTTCAATGTATTGCCATAGCATCTTTCAGTGACTCAAGGTTTAAATTTGTTTTTCAGTTCTCTCAGCTTGAGAAATGCAGAGCAAGTTCTTCCCTTTTTATTTTTAAATTCCAGCTCTCTTCACTTTCCATTATAATACTTTGCTTTGTCCTCCCAAGCTGCTCTTTGAAATCTTCTGTTTAGCTCTTTCCCATTGGCATATTTCCCTTTTGTTTTGGTTTCTCAATGCTCCATTGCAATTTTCAAAGTCTCTTCTGACATCCATTTTTATTTGCTTCTTTCTTCTCTGTTTTTGTAGTGACCTTTATGCTTTCTTCATGGATGATATCTGTGATATCATTCCACTCCTCTGGTCTTCTATCATTGGTGTTCAATGTCTCAAACTTATTCATAAGATGATTTTGATTATGGTCCTTAGGGTAGCTTAGTGTAATTGCTTTTCTTTAGAAGACTATTACTTGTAATTCATAATGTTGTCGATATGTGCCATCAAGTCAGAACCAACTCATCGCTGACCCTCCACTGGGTTTTCAGAGACAGTAAATCACATAAGAGGAGACTGTCCATCTCTCTCGGCTGGTGGATTCAAACATAATGCCTTGGTGTAGACATGCAACTCCTTACCACTGGCCACCAGATTTCTTTGCAAATAATTTACCAACATGAGTCAGCTTAAAAATCAACAGGAGTAGGGAGCTCTGGTGGCCTAGTGGCAAGAAACTGCACTGCAATCCCAGAGGTACACGGTTCTAATCCACCAGATGGTCTGCTGAAGAAGGAGAGGCAATCTCTTCCTGTACCACTCAGATCTGATATGATGGTACACACACAAAAAATAATAAAATAAAATAAAATTTTAGGGGAGCTCTGGTGGCCTAGTGGCAAGGAGCTGCAACTACAATCCCAGAGGCACACGGTTTGAATCCACCAGATGCTCTGCCGGGAAAAGGAGGGACAATCTCCTCCTGTACCAGTCAGATCTGATTTGACGGTACACACACACACACACACACACACACACACACACACCAACAGGAGTTGGCCATTTTATTTCTTTTTTTGTAAATAAAATAATCTTTTCCCCCTCTTAATAAAAAAATTAAATTATCTAGTCTCCTTTGAAGCATTATCATGTTTAATTATGCATGGTAACTCTACCTGAACAGGCACAGTCACTGAAGTTTCTTCCTGCTTGTTTTCTTCTTTTCCATTTTCCTGAAAAGGAATTAGAGATTGAACTAGCCTTTAAACTCCAGTACAGAATTTTCTTTTTAAATTTGAAAAAAATTCACGTAGTATCAATAATCAGATAACTATCATGGTAAGTGAAATTATACAAAGCATACCAAATAAAATGATACAAAGTTAGTTGTATCAAGAAATTATAAAAGTAACGGACTTTTCATATATAATAAGGAACAGGATAGGTCAAGTTTTAGAATTGTTGTTCACAGGGTGTCTCTGAGTCCTAGTGGACTTGATGGCACCAACCACCCACCAAGTAGAAATAGGTTATTGTAACCCAACTAGCTAAGTTAGATCCCTCAGAATTCCCTGATGCAAAACATTTTAACTAAAGAGATAAATCATTAAACAATAAAATCTGATACTGCATCTCAATTTCCCCAAGAATGTTGAGTCTCAAATCCTCTCGTATAAGGTTATAAATCTGCTTAGGGGCAGGAACCTGAGCAGAGTCGGGCTTCTCTTGAGATTCTGGCTCACTCATCTGGACCACTAAAGAATAGGAAAAAGTATTACCAGACCAGTATTAAAAACCAAATTAAAAAAGAAAAAAAATATTAACAAACAAGGATTCTCCTGAGGAGATCAAAAATCTTCTCCCACCTACATGAGACTGCACCACATCTTTCTACTGGGCTGTAACTGTCATTTTTTTCCAACTGAACTACCGTTATTGCTGTTGACACTCACCAAAGCTCAATCAGGGCTAGGCTACTGCTCAGGGAAACAAGAACACTGACCAAACTGCTCACCATCTATATCATTTATGAAGCAACAATAATGTGATTGCATTGATTTTTAACATTATTATTATCATTATTAATTTTTTAAGCTACAAGATGAAATATAGTGAAAATGAGAGCTACATAGTTAATGTGAGAAAGGTAGACAGCCAGTAGAAAAAGTCTCTCCCTACGAAGTTTAGTTTTAATTTTTTTTTTAATTTAGTTTTTAAGATGGGGCAGTGGTCTTAAGGAAATGTAATTCTTCTGGTTTAACATGTTCATATTGAGGAAGGAAAACCTAAGAATGTTAACATCTCCACTGTACTATAAATGATTATAGGTTTAGTCACAGATTATAAAAATAACTGCTGTATAATGAATTCGTGTATACATGGGCTAGGTAGAGGGTAAAAGGTACATAATGTACACATGGTCCTTACCTTCAGTGCAGTTTCCAATCCAGGGACACTTTAATTGGAAATAGGATGTATATAAATATTCCATTTTTTTCTTATAAGCATAATACATGTTGTTGTTATTATTAGGTGCCATTGAGTCTAGTATGACTCATAGTGACCCAATGAACAAAAGATCTGAACCTAGTCCTGTCCTGCACTATCCTCACACTTCCTGACATACAAGAGCCCATTGCAGCAATCACCTTGTCAATCCACCTGGTTGAGGGCCTCTCTACCCTTTCTAGACCCACCCTTCCCAATATCATGTCCTTCTCCAAGGGACAACTCCCTCCATCTTCTTTTGATGCTTTCTGGGTCATTCAATATCTTGTCCAAAGCATCTTTCAACATTGCGATATGAGGCTTAAATTTATTTTTCAGTTCTCTCAACTTGAGAAATGCAGAGTTAGTACTTCCCTTTTTATTTTTAAATTCCAAATCTCTGCACATTCCATTATAATACTTTTCTTTGTCCTCTCGAGCTGTCCTTTGAAACTGTCTGATCAGCTCTTTCACTTCAACATGTTTTCCTTTAGATTTGGCTTCTCGACATTTCAGGACAATCTTTAGAGTCTCTTCTGACATCTATTTCAGGGTTTTCTTTCTTCTCTGTTTTGTAATGACCTTTTGTTTTCTTCATTGATGATATCCTTGATATCATCCCACACCTCATCTGGTCTTCTTTCATTGGTGTTCAATGCCTCAAACCTATTCTTAAAATGATCATGAAATTCCGATGGAATTGATTCAAGATCATATCTTGGTTCCTGTGGACTTATTTTCATTTTCTTGGGCGCCAATTTAAACTTACGTATGAGTAACTGATGATCTGACCCACAGTCTGCCCCTGACCTAGTTTTGACTGCTGAAATTGAGCTTCTCCAATGATTTCTTCCACAAATGTAGTCAATCTGATTCCTATCAATCCCATCGGGTGAAATCCATGTGTAAAGTCACCTTTTGTGTCTTTTAGAAAAAGTATTTGCAATGAATAAATCATTGTAAATACAAAATTCAATCATTCTATTTCCAGCCTCATTTCTATTACCAAGCCCATATTTTCCAGCTACTGTTTCATCTTCATTGTTTCCTACTTTTGCATTCCAGTCATCAATTATCATTAACACATGCCAATTCAAGTGTAAGCTGATTAGTTAATCTGATCTCATTTACAATCAGCTTGCGTGGGAAGCCTCTGTGTGGACAAACAGGATCTGGTGGGTAAGCTGGTATTTAAAAATTGGTTGGGCCTGAGGGTAGAGGCTATTGATTTTGGTAAATACCTGTGGCCCTCAGGCCTGCTATTGATCCTGTTAAGAAAGAACATTGTTCTTAGTGGTGTAGCATTGTCTGTCAGTTTGCTGTACTGCATTACTTGTGGTTGCTGTGATACTGAAATCTTTGCCACTGGTGTGTCAAATTCCATAAGGGTTTCCCATTGTGGATGCCTTTTGGTGGAGCTCCTTGATTTAAGACAGAGTAGGAAGCAGGATGGTCATCTACTTCCTAAATAAAAGGCTTTTGAAAACCCTACGAACACTAAACAAAGAGGATAGTTATAGCAGTGTAGAGGTAGAGCCCAGATTGGAAGTTAGTTGAAATAAGAAAAATTGGTAATAAACATCGTTTAACAATTGGTACATGGAATAGTCATAGCTTGGGTGTTGGAAAACTGGATTTTGTTAAAAATTAAAAGGAACGCATGAATAAAGACATACTAGGCTTAAGTGAGATGTGATGGACCAGCTATGGCCATTTTGAATCAGATAATCATATGATATACTATGCAGGGAATGAAAAACAAGAAGAATGGTGTTGCATTCATAGCCAAAAAGTCAATTTCAAGTTCTATCCTGAAATACAATGTTATACTATCCATACGCATACAAGGAAGGCCTGTTAACACTGCTAATACTCAAGTATATGCTCCTATATCTAGTGCAAAAGAGGAAGAAATTGAGAATTTTTATCAAATTTTGCAGTCTGAAATTGACCAAACATGCAATCAGGATGTGTTAAAGATAATTAGTGATAATGATAACACATGTTATAGTTGAATAAACCAAAAGACTGTCTTCAGAGACAATAGGTTCTAAAACTTAAGAATAACTGCTTCTAAGTCTTTTTTAGCAGTTCATAAGCAGTATTGGTATCAGTGATAAATCCCAATAGTGCATTCTTACAGTCTGCCTCCTCTGCTTACATTGTCCATCTCCTGAAACTGCTCAGAAGCCTCCCTCCATTTCTTTTACATTATATTTTGTCTGGATGTGCCTGAATGAATTAACTTACTTAGAGTCAATCAACATTCTGGAGTACTGTCAAGGGAGCTGTGGTGGCATAGTCCATAGGAAGTCCTACTGTTAACCCAAAGGTGATGCCTCTCTGGTGGTTCAAAACCACCAGTTATTCTGCAGTAGAAAGATGGACAATCTCTTCCCATGTGATTTACAACCTATGAATGGAGGGTCTGCTATGAATTGGTTCCAACTGAAAGGTTTACATACACGTTGATTTTTGGGGTTACAAAAATCAATCTTCTCTGTTTAGTGAGGGGCAGGGAAAGAGAATAGAGATACATACAAAATGGCAAGGAACAGAGAAATAAGTGATTTTTCCAGAGCAGGCGAGAAGTTTTCACAAAGAAATAAATTACCAAAATGAAGATGGCCCAGGAGTAAGAAGCTGCACTACAATACTAAAGTCACGTGGTTTGAATCCACCAGTTGCTCCACAGGAGAAGGATGGACACTCTCCTCTTGTGCAATTTACTGTCTCTGAAAACTCACTGGAGGCTTAGCCATGAGTTGATTTCAAATCGATGGCACTCAACAAATAACAACAGTAAGAAATGTTAAAGGCTATGGAGAAAGCAGCACAAATAAATGTACTGGAATTCCCATTCTTCTCAATGCTAGTCATAATTTGTCATGATCCACATAATCAAATGCCATTGCATAGCCAATAAAACATAAGCAAACATTTTTCTGATATTGTCTGCTTTTAGCCAAGATCCATTTGATAACAGCAATGATATCCCTGGTGCTATGGCTTCTTCGGAGTTCAGATTTAATTTCTGGAAGTTCTCTGTCAATGTATTGTCCAATCATTTTATAATAATCTTCAGCAAGATTTTACTTTTATGTGATATTAATGATATTGTTGAATAATTTCCACATTTTGTTGGATTGCCTTTTTTGGGGAATGGGAACAAATATGGATCTCTTCCAGTCAGTAGGCCAGTAGCTGTCCATATTTCTTGGCATAGACTAGTGAGCAAGTCTAGGGCTGCATCTGTGTGTTGAAACAGTTCCGTTTGGTATTCTATCAATTCCTGGGGAGTCCTTCCTTCATTAGCATTGGTTCTTGATCACATGTAACTTTCTGAAATGTTTTAATGTTGACTACTTCTTTTTTAGTACAGTGAGTGATTCTGTAGTCCTACCTTCTTTTAAGTCACTGGAGATAAAAATAATTTAAAAAGTCTATGTGTAAGAAAACAGAGAAGACCTCGAAAAAAAAAAATAAAAATAAAGAAAACAGAGAAGAGTATAAAAGATAAGGTATATTGTACCATGTAACTTTGCTGAATTGATTTATTAGCTCTAGTAGTTTACTTGTGGATTTGGTGGCATTTTCTATATATCTCAGGGAGCTCTGGTGGCTTAGTGATAAGGAGTTGTGCTGCCACTCCAAATCTACCGGCTGTTCTATGGGACAAAGATGGGCAATTTCCTCCCGTGCCATTTACTAGCTTTGAAAACTTATTGGAGGGTCAGCTACAAGCTGGTTCTGATTCAATGGTATATAACAACATATATAGTATTATGTCATCTATGAATTGAGATAGTTTTACTTCTTTTTTGATTTGGATGCTGCATTTTTTTTTTCTTGCCGAATTGCTCTGACTCCAGAGATGAAAAGACAAGGAAAAATGGGGTTGCCTTTATAGTAAAAAAAGTAATTTCTAGATCCATCTTGAAGTACAACATTGGGAGTGACAGGATTATATCCATACACTTACAAGGAAGCCCAGTAAATACCACTATCATTCAGATATATGCACCAACAACCAGAGCCAAAGAAGAAG
>NW_006399844.1:9084414-9106866 GCF_000299155.1 Elephantulus edwardii | reverse complement strand
GGGATAATTGGGATGGGAGTGTCAGAGACAGTGCGATTGGCACAGGACAGAGCAGAGTTTAGGGCTGTTGTACATAGGGTCGCTATGAGTCGCAGACGACTCGACAGCACATAACAACAACAACAATGAAACTCAGAAGAAAACACACAAATCTGAACACTCCAACAAAAGGTAGACGTTATTGGTTTATATTTTACACAGCAAGAAACACTACCATGCTATCAACAAAAACAAGACTTTAAAAGATACAAGTTAAAAGTAAATGGGTAAAATACCTGTATGTGCAAACTTAATAGAAAGTTGTAGTGACTAAAATAAGACAAAGTAAACCATTTCACTTCACTAAGACACAACAGAGATTTGTACACCAATGTTCATTGCTGCATTACTCACAATCGCAAGCACATGGAAACAGCCAAAATACCCAACCACAATCAAATGGACTGAGAAATTGTGGTCCATTTACATGACTGAATACTACACAGCATTCAGGAGCAATGCTTCTGAAAATTACTGCTTAACTTGTGAGAGACTGGAGAGCATTGTGCTGAGTGAACTAACTTAGTCTCATAAGAACAAATACTACATAAGACCACTGTTGCAAAAATAGAAGGATAATTAGTAAAACATGTATGGGGATTGAAGAGGGGAAGGGATAAGAGTAGAAGGATGAGGGTGGGCATGGGGAAATCACAGGGTTGCAAAACTTAGTGGGTGGAGTATAAGTGGAGGTAAAGGAAATGGAAATGATCTGGAGAGGATCTCAATAGATGGGGTAATGGTGGGCTTATTTCAATGGTGATTAATTTTATAAAATACAATGGGAATGATTATGTGAAAGAAAATGTGAATGAAGGATAGTGTATAACACACCATATATGAATTTTGTATGTAAAACAATATAAAATAAAAATGTTTTAAAAAGACATAGTAAATTTCATAAAAATAATTATTACTAGAGAGCCATAGCAGTTATATAGAATCTATTCTTGTAGCCACAGTCATTTTTGTTAAAAAAAGATCCTTGAAAATAAGATACTCACCTGAAATACAGTATTTTGAAAAATAACAAATGGTAGAAGGACAATTGACTTTCACATGCAATAAATAAAGGTGAATCCCTACTTTACATGATACATAAAAATTATCTTAATAGGTCAATGACCTAAATATGAGATCTAAAAAATCTTTAGGAGAAAAGCACATACCTTTATGATTTTGTATTTGGCAATCGATTCTTAGAGACAATACTACAAATAAAAGCAATAAAAGGAAATAAATCTCACAGATAAACTAGCTTGTCTTAAAATTTAAAATTTGTAGGTAATGGGGTAGGTGTGTCAGTGACATTAAGATTGGCACAGGATAGAGCAGGGTTTAAGGCTATTATACATAGGGTCACACTATGAGTTGCAGGCAACTCGATGGCACATAACAACAATCATCACCAGAGGGCTTTTAAAAAAAAAAAGGTGAAAAGGCAGTATAGAGAATGATAGAAAATACTGTTGTTGCTAAGTGCTGTCAGGGTTGAGAGAGTCTATCAATAACAGATCATCACCCTTGCCCATCCCACACTATCCTTATCATTCCCATTACACTTCAGCCCATTGTTGTAGTCACTGTATTAATATATCTTGTAAGAGTCTTCTTCTCTTTAGATGATTATCTACCTTTACAAGCATGATGCCACTTTCCAAGGAACTGCTTCTCCTAGAAGTATGCCCAAAATATATGAGATGAGGCTTTGCTACCCCTTGCCTCTAAAGAGCACTCTGGTTGCACTTTCTCCAAAACATTTCTGTTGGTTCTTTTGGCAGTCATACTCTTCTTCAAAACCACAACTCAAAAGCAGTCATTCTTCTTCTGTCATCCTTACTCATTGTACAGCTCTCAGATGCAGAGCAGGCAATTAGATCATGGCTTGAATCAGGTGTACCTTAGTCTTTTCTAAGTTTCAGGACTTCGGCAAGGTCCCTGACAACAGACTTTCCCACCGTAATACATCTCCTGAGGTCTTAACTGCTTTTTGTTGTTGTTGTTGTGTGCCATCGAGTCTCTTGTGACTCATAGTGACCCTATGTACAAGAGCCCTAAACCTGGCTCTATCTTGTGCCAACTTCATTGTCTCTGACATGCCCACTATCCCAATCACTGAATCAATCCATCTCATTGAGGGCCTTTCTCTCCTACACTGTCCCTCCACTCTCTCAAACATGATGTTCCTCTCCAGGGACTGGTCCCTCCTTGCAACATGCCCAACATATGTCAGACAAAGTTCAGAATCCTTGACTCCAAGGAGCAGCCTGGTTTCACTCTCTCTAGGACAGACCTGTTTGTTCTAGTAGTTCATGGTATATTCAACACTCTTCTCCAGCACCACAGCTCAAAGGCATCAATTCTCTTTCTATCATCCGTCACTGTCCAGCTCTTCAAAGCATAGCACACAACTGCAAAGACTATAGCCTAGATCAGACACACCTTAGTCTCCAGCCTGATGTCATTGCTCTTCAGTACTCAAGAAGTCCCTGACAGCTGACTTTCCCAATGCAATTTGTCTCTTGATTCCCTGACTTCTGGTACCAAGAGTGTTGACTGTGGAGCCATGCAAACTAAAACTGTTTACTATCTCAATCTCTTCACCATCCATAATGATGCTGCCAATTGGCCCAATGGTGAGAATCTTTGTTTTCTTGATGTTGAGCTTCAATCCATATTGAAGACTGCAATCCTTGACCTTCTGCACCAAGCTCTTCAGGTCCTCCTCAGTTTCAGCAAGCAGGGTTGTGTAATTTGTATAACACAGGTTGTTGATGACTCTTCCACCAATCTTGATGCCACATTCCTCCTCGTACAGCCCAGGGTACTGGAATACCGGTTCTACATACAGATTGAAAAGGTATGGAGACAGAATACATCCCTGGTGGACCCCTTTCCTGATTTTGAAACATGCAGTGTCTCCTTCCTCTGTTCTGACGACTGCCTCTTGGTCCAAGTATAGATTTCACATTAGCACAATCAAATGTTCTGGGATTCCATTCTTCTGAGAGTCAGCTACAGCTTGTTACGATTCCACAGTCAAAAACCTTGGCATAGTCCATGAAGCACAGAGAGACACTCCTCTGGTACTCTCTGCTTTATGCCAAGATCCATCTAACATTAGCTATAATATCCCTAGTACCACAACCTCTTCTAAACCCAGCCTGCACATCTGGCATTTGTCTGTTGACGTGTTGCTCCAGTTGTTTTTGGATAATTTTCAGCAGAATCTTGCTTGCATGTGATATTAATGATATTGTTCGATATTTCTGCACTCTGTCAGGTCACCTTTCTTTGGAATGGAAACAAATATTGATCTCTTCCAGTTAGTTGGCCAGCTGGCTGCCCTCCAGATTTCTTGGCACAACTTATAATGTTAATTGTGGATCTTGTTGTTGTTGTTAATTGCCTTTGAGTCAAGCACGACTCATAGTGTCCCTATGAACAAAAGGCCTGAAGCCCCTCTAAAACTATAGACTTCTCTCAAAATTGTAGATCTTAGTAAAATTAAATTTTTTACAATTTCACTATTTTTTCATAACATGAAAACAAATAGGTTTGTCTGGGAAAGGGTGAAACCAAGTTTCTCCTTGTTGGTTACAATTTTTATTTTGAAGCTCTCTCTCATATACTTTGGGCACGTGGCCAGGAAAGACTGGTCCTTGGAGAAGGACATCATGCTCAGACGGTGGAGGGACAGTGGAGGAGATGAAGACCCCAGATGAGATGAAGTGATACAGCAACTGGGGCAATGGGGGTTGGTGTGTCAGAATTAGTGAGACTAGCTAAGGACAGGAAAAGGTTTAAAGCTGTTGTATAGGGGAGCTCTGGTGGCCTAGTGGCAAGAAGCTGCACTGCAATCCCAGAGGAACACGGTTCGAATCCACCAGATGCTCTGCCGGAGAAGGAGGCGCAATATCCTCCTGTACCAGTCAGATCTGATTTGACGGTACACGCACACAAAATAATAATAAAAAAAAAAGCTGTTGTATATGGGTCTCAGGCAACTCGACAGCACATAACAACAACAACAACAACAATATCAACAGAAGTAATTATGTTATATATCAGATAAGTGTTTACTATCCAGAATATGAAAACTTTATCCAGAATATGGAGCTCTGGTGGTGTAGTGTTAAGAAACTGCACTGCAGTCTCAAAGGCATGCAGTTCAAATCCACCAGCTCCTCCATGGAAGAAGGATGGGCAGTCTCCTCCCATGCAATTTACTGTCTCTGAAAATATTCTGGAGGGTACATCTATGTATGAGTTGGTTCCAACTCGATGGTACTCAACAAAACCAAAACCATCCAGAATATATAAAAGACTCCTACAACTCAACATCAAAAACCCAAATAATGGGATAAAAAAGTAGGTAGAGGATGCATGTTGTTGTTGTTATTGGTATGTGCCATTGAGTCACATGTGACTCATAGCGACCCCATGTACAAGAGCCCTAAATCCTGCTCTATCCTGTGCCAACCTTTCTCCGACACACCTACTCCCATACCCCAATCACTGAATCAATCCATCTCATTGAGGGTCTTCCTCTTTTGTGCCACCCCTCTACTCTGCCAAACATGATATCCCTCTCCAAGGACTGGACCCTCCTTGCAACATGTCCAAAGTATGTCAGACGAAGCTTCAGAATCCTTGACTCCAAGGAGCAGCCCGACTTCACCCTCTCCAGGACAAACCTGTTTGTTGTCCTAGCAGTTCATGGTATATTCAACACTCTTCTCCAGGACCACAGCTCAAAGGCATTAATTCTCTATCATCCTTAGTCACTGTCCAGCTCTTCAATGCATAACACGCAATTGTGAAGACTATAGCCTGGATCAGGAGCCATTTTATTAAAATAATATATACAAAAGCCCAGTAAGCCCAGGGGAAAAAATACTCAACATCATTAGTCATTGTGGTTGTGAAGTGCCATTAAGTCAGCTCCAACACATACCAAGCTTATTCACAGCAGAATGTAACTGTGCCCCATCCTGCATCTTCCTCACAAGCTCTACTGCTCTTAAACCCACTGATTGTTGCAATCACCGTCTCAATCCATTTTATTGAAGGTCTTCTTCTCCTTGATTATTTTCCACCTTCTTAGCATGATTTCCCTTTCCAGGAGTTGGTCCCTCTGATAATATGGCCAAAATATATGAGATGAAGTCTCACCATAGTTGCCTCCAAAGAGAATTCTGGCTGAATTTCCTCCAGGACACATCTGTTCATTTATTTGGCAATCCATAGGTTAGTCTATACCCTTTACCAGCTTTGAAATTTCAAAGGTAATAAATTTTCCCATATTATCAACTTTTACACACATGCAGAGCAATCAAAAAATATCATGGCTTGAATCAGGTGCACCTTCGTTTTAAAAGTGACAGCCTTACATGTTAGCACTTTAAAGCTGTCTTTGGCAGTAGACTTGTCCAATGCAATATTGTTTGCTTTTCCTTTTTTGTTTGCTTGTTTATTTTCATTGTGATTTGAGTGAAAGTATAGAAAGCACATTGAGTTTTCTTTAAATCATTCTTACAAATATTGTTTTACAACATTAATTATAATTCCCAAATGTCTAGTTATCCCTTTTGTACATTGCCTTTACATACACCAATCTTAACAAGTCTCTGTTAGTTATTAATTTTAATTCCCCATCCCTATCTTTCCATCCATGATAGCTGATATATGCAAACTCATGACTTGTTTGTTCTCTTGGCAGCCTATGATATAGTAAATATTCTTTTCCAGCACCACAAGTCTAAAGCATCAATTCTTCTTTTGTCATCCTTAGTCATTGTCCAGTTCTCAGATGCACAGCAAGCAATTAAGAAGACGATGCCTTGGATCAGGAGCACCTTAGTCTTTTGACTGACATCATTGCTCTTTAGCACTCTGTGGAGGTCCTTGGCCACAGATTTTCCCCAATCATCTTTTGATATCCTAACTGCTGGTGCCAACGGGCTTTACTGAGGATCTACGCAAGATGAAATAATTAACGATTTCAATCCTTTCTCCATCTTTCATTATGCTGTCTATTGGCCTGCTAGCAAGGACTTTTGTTTTCCCTCCTGATGTTGAGACACTATCCATATTAAAGGCTACAGCCCTTGATTACTGCAGAAGGTGCCTCAAGTCTGCCTCAGTTTTCGTAAACAAGGTTGCATCATCTGTATAATGCAGGTTATTGATGAATCTTCCTCCAATCTTGACACCATATTCTTCTCTATAAAGTCCAACTTCTAGAATGATCTGTTCAGCAAATAGATTCAAAAGGTATGAAGAATGGATACACCCTTGACACACTCTTTCCTTGATTTTGAACCATATAGTGTCCCCTTGCTCTGTTTGGACAGTACCTTCTTGGTGCAGGACTAGGCTTTGCATGTTGTTGTCAGATGATATCAAGTTGGTTCTGACTCATAGTTACCTTATTTGTGACTCCTCGCAAAATGTGCTATGTCTGAGCCATTCTTGCAACTACTAAGTTACTCCATTTCACTGAGGGTCTTTTTCACTGCTCATCTGCTAAGCATGATGTTCTTTCTTCTCAAGTGACATTATAATGAGGTCCCTCCTGATAACATGTACAAAACAATGAGACAAAGTCCTACCTTTCATTCTGACACAGGGTATTAAGCTAGCAAATGCTTATTTCTCCATACCAACTGGCAAGCAGAAGCAGTAGTTTGCTTATACTTGCAACAGTCAATGATATAGCTTCATAGTACTGTCTCAGAGTTTTATCAATTCTCCAGTCTGACATAATATAGACCGCAGAGGTACTGAACATTTTGACATTCTATTAAATACCATATTAGTCCACCATATTGATGATATTATACTGAATGGATTTGAGGAACAGAAACAGAAAGTAGCAAGCACTTAAGCAAGTTAAAACAGCAAGTCTTTAACTGCCTACCTTTAACTGTTAACAAGAGGGTCGGTGATAAATTCTATTTCTGATATCAATTTCCTTATCAGTCAAGTATCAGTTAAACTTTTGTCTCAGTTCTTAACCCACTCTTTTGTACTCTTTTGATATTAGAGCTGGGATTCTTAAAACCCCATCTCTGCCTTACTAGCTGGCTCTGTTAGACATTGCCAGTTAGAGGCATCAGAGGCTAGAATAATTACAAAAGGTTTGCTCTTTCCTGTCTGTTTCCTGTCTACCTCCTTACAGTTTCCTGTAACATTCTCACTCTGAGCTTCTCTCTAGCAATACTTCTTCATTTCAGTAGCAGCAGTTCCTTCCTTTAGCAGCTGTGAGATCCATTTTGTCTAATATTTACAGTCATAGTTTGACTCAAAGACACCAGCACCAGCCAGCAGCAATCTACCTCAGACAGCCCATCGCACCTCTTTTGTAAGACTAGAAACATCAACATCGGTTCTGCAACACCTCCTCCTCAGAGATCTTATTTTCAGTTCTGTAGGGCCACTTCTCTGAATTTTCTAAGTTTTTCCCTTTTTTATCTGGTTGACTATTTTTTTTCTTGTTTTCCAGCTGTAAAATGTGGTAGCAGTTGGTGATTTTTTAAAAAATTTTTTCCAACAATTCAAAATTCACAAGTATAAACTATATTTGATTTTACTAATCACTGTGGACATCAGATGGATCCTGACTGAAAGCAGAGAATACCAGAAGATATCTGTACTTTATTAACTATGCAAAGGCATTTGACTGTGTGGATCACAGTAAACTATGGCTAACATTGATAAGAATGGGCATCCCAGAACACTTAATTGTGCTCATGTAAAATCTATACCTTGATCAAGAAACTTGTCCGAATGGAGAAAAGGAACACTAACTGCATGGTTAAAAATCAGGAAGGGTCCCAGAGGAACATGGTTCGAATCCACCAGATGCTCTGCCGGAGAAGGAGGCACAATATCCTCCTGTACCAGTCAGATCTGATTTGACGGTACACGCACACAAAATAAAAATTTAAAAAAAAAAAATCAGGAAGGGTGTGCATCAGGGATTCGTTCTTTCCACATATCTACTCAATCTGCATGCTGTGCAAATAATTTGTGAATGTGGATTCTATGAAAAATAACTGGCATAAAGATCTAAGAAAGACTCATTAACAACCTGCTTTATACAGATAGAACAACTTGGCTTGCTGAAAGTGAGGAAAAATTTTAAATGCTTGCTGTAGAGGATCAAAGACTATATAGCTTTCAATATGTACTACATCTCAACATCAAGAAAACAAATGTCCTTACCAATAGGCCAATAGACAATATCATGATAGAGAAAGGATTGAAACTGTCAGTAATACAGAGATTTGTACACCAATATTCATAGCAGTGTTATTTGCAATGATAAGAACATGGAAACAGGCCAAATGTCCAACCACAATCAAAAGGATTGAGAAACTGTGGTACATTCACATGATGGAATACTACACAGCACTCAGGAGCAGCAATTTTGAAAAACACTATAAAACTTGGGTGAGACTGGAGAGCATTATGCTGAGTGAACTAACTCAATCTTATAAGGACAAGTACTGCATAAGACAATTATTGTAAAAAATAGAAGATAATTAGTAAAATGTGTATGGAGGCCCAAGGGGTAAGAGGTGGCAGCAGAGGGGTGACAGTGGATTGGGGGGGGGTAGAAATTACAATTTGGTGAGTGGACGGAGGGGGTAAAGGAAATACGAAAGAAGATTCAGTGGGAACCTGAAAAGATGGGGTAATAGTGGGCATAATTCAATGGTTATTAATTTTATAAAACACAATGCATGCAAATGATTGTATGAAACACAATGTGAATGACTGTAAATGTAAATGAATGTAAACACAATGTATATGAATTTTGTATGCAAACCAATATAAAATAATTTTTTTTTAAAGCGATCAATTTACCCCTGGAGAACTTCCCTCTCTCCCAAAAGAAACTGTCAATTATTTTCTCTTACTTGTATCCACAGTCAAAACCCTTGGTACCAGCAATCAGGAGATCAGGAGATGTGTTGCTTTGGGCAAATCCACTGTTAGAAACCTTTCCAAAATACTGAAGAGCAATGGTGTTAGTTTGAAGATGAAGGTGTGCTCAATTCAGGTCATGGTCTTTTCAATTACTTGCTATGATTCTGAAAGCTAGTCAATGAATAAAGATGACAGAAGAAGAATTGATGCCTTTGAGATGTGGTGTTGCAGAATAAGGAGTATCTCATGGGCTGCCAAAAGCAGAAATAAACATGTCTTGGGAAAGGTGCAATCAGAGTGCTCCTTGGAAGTAAGGATGGAAAAACTCTGTCTCTCATACTTGGACATGTTGCTGGGCGAGGGTATTCCTTGGAAAGGGTCATTATGCTTGTACAGTTGGAGGGTCAGTAATAGAGAAGTCCCCTAATGAGGTAAATTGACACAGTAATTGCAACAATGGTCTCAAGTATATGACAGGATTCAGATTCATTGTGGTTAGGGTCACTATGAGTCACTTTACTCGATGACATCTAACAACTACTAGCTCTTTTTTAAAAACTTCTAACAACTCAAAATCATACAAATATAAGATATATTTTATATTTATAAAATGTAAAAGATACAATGTATTTAACTTTTCTCCTCCAAATGTAGTATGGAAATATATATATGGATTATCTTGTATAACTGGACTTAGAAGCTACCCAAACTGTTGTCATTTCCAGTATATATTGCAAAACAATGAGAGGCCCTAATTTGCCGAGTACATCTTTGTAATAGAGCAATCACTCTGCAGTTCACTTGGGCATAACTAAAAAGACTCATTAGTCATAAACATAGGAAGGAATTAAATATATTTAAAGAGAGAGACTGTAAACTGAGTTTGTCAAGAATACCTGGCAGACTTTCCTGCTTTTCCTGCCACATCTTGGCTATGAGTCTTGCCTGCTCCTTGGGTACTTTGAACATGTACTTGTCCAGTAGTTAGTTAGTTTCAAGGCTTAATGACATTAAAAAGTCAATGAAAAACTGAGATTACTTCTGTAAACATAACATTTTAAAAATAGATAAGGTTTTATTATTGAAAACTTGTCCCTGGATGCAAATGCTAACTGAAAGATTGGAGGTGCAAGTGCACCCAGAGAAGAAAGTCCACCATCAAAAGAGAGGCCTGGCAAGCTACTTCTAAAAAAACCAAACATTACCCATTTAAAAGACTGTATTTAGAAATTTTATCAACAACAACATTGTCATTGGGTTGATTTTAATTCATAACTACCCCACTGGACAGAGTAGAATTGCCCCCTGTTGTTATTCATTGTCATTGAGTCAGAACCAACTACTAGTTGAGCTGTTAGTGAATTCAGAGAAGCTGTAATTGCCTGGAAGGAGACTACCCGTCTTTCTCCCTAGGAGCTCCTGGTGGATTCGAATCACTTTCCTCTGGGTTGGCAGCTTAACTCCTTACCCATTAAGCCACAAGAGTTCCCTAGGAAAAAAGTTCTAAAGCTGTAATTGTTACAGAAACATGTTTTCCCTGCAGTGCAGCTGCTAGGTCTGACCACTGACTTTTTGGTTAGAAGCCTAGTGCTTAACTACATACCCCTTGATCTCCATGGGTGTTTCATATTCATTCAATATTTGATATAATCCTTGTTGATTGCCTTCGAGTTGAGCACGACTCATAGCAACCCTATGAACAAAAGGCTTGAAGCCTCTCTACAACTATTGACATTTATCAAAGTTCACAGGGTTTCCAGAGGCATGTTGTTTAGGATTTGTGTTTATGCATTCAATATTTTATATAATCCTTACTATTATCATTTTTCATTAAAATTATAGACCATTAAAGAATCATTTTTTTTACCACATCCTGTACAGTTGTCTCTCAAATCCCCTTTAGAATATCTCCGTGTCCTGTTGTACAAATATGACCATTTTTACATGTTTTCATATGAAAAAAGTTAGAAAGCCTTGTTTTAACCTTTAGATGAAAACTCTCAACTTGGGTCCATGGATGTATTTCAGTTGAAGTGTGAAATACACATTCTCATCTCTGTGGAGAAAACGGAAATAATTTTTATGAGGCCCTCAAATGTTAAGAACCACTGATCTCAGGGATTTCAAAAGTTCCCTGATAGTTTCACCCTGCAAAAAGTGATGATACAAGGATGAAATTGATGCCAATGGCACAAATGGCCATTGTGAAGGTGCTATAAAACAGAACTAGGAGGACTTTTGCCTTCTTAAACGTCCTTTTTTAAATTTTTTTTTTTAATAATTTTAATGAACATTTACAGAGAATTTGGATTTCCATTCATTCATTGCTGCACTTCTCTCCCCACCCAGCCCTCTCCCCCCGCCCCCCAGTTCGCTCCTCTCTTTCAAAAGTAAAAGAAAGACTCCCTGGTACACAATCCCCTCGCACCCCTCCCACCGCCCCAAGTACATTCCACTATGCAACCTTAATTGTGGACTCTTGTGATAGCCATAATACCCTATCATATATCGCTTTTAAATTATTCAGTCCCTCATCTGTTTCAGTGCAGTATACACAATTTATCCAGTTTTTCTCAGTCTTACCCCCACCCTGATATCAGTCCCATTTTACAGCAGTGGCACCATGCAATATTTGTCCTTTTGCAACTGAGATATTTCACTCAGCATAATGTCCTCCAGGCTCACCCAGTTTGAATAATATTGAATGAGTTCCTTGTTTTTCAATGCAGCATAGTATTCCATTGTGTGAATATACCACAGCTTCTCTACCCATTCGTTTGTTGATAGGCACCTGGGTTGTTTCCAACTCCTTGCTATTGTGAATAGAGCTGCGATAAACATGGGTGTGATTAAGCATCCTTTTATAGAAATCTGATAATCCTCTTTGCCTTTGTCTTCTCAGATTCAACCAGTTCAGTAAGAAGATGTTAGGATCTTCACTTCTTCTTTCTGTGCACTAGAAGATCAAGTAGAAACCAGAGAGGAGACCAGAGATACGTAGGTATAAATGGGACAGAGAGAGGCACTTAAATGCTTGCATAAAGTGGCTATATTGGGTCTGAGTCACAGCCTAACAGTTAATTATAATAAAGAGTACATTTGCTCATTTTCTGTTGTGTTTCTGTAGCACTGTGTACAAATCTATACTTCTCTTACATACCTGTATATCTCCCATGAGTATTTTATAATACAACTTTTACTATAGTTTTAGCACCTCAGATAACGCTGAGCAAAAATGCTCTAGAAGAAATCTTACTTGATCATGAACTTATTGCTGTTGTTGTTAGGTTCTGTGAAGTCAACTACAACTTTTAGTGACCCTATGAACAACAGAAGGATCCCTAGTGGCCTAGTGGTTAAGGAGTTGCACTGACAACACAAAGGTAGGCAGTCCAAATTCACTAGTTTTTCTGTGGAAGAAAGCTAAGCAATCTCTTCCCATGTGATTTACAATCTCTGAAAACCCACTGAAGGTCAGCTATGAGTCCGTTCCAATTCAATGGCATATAACAACAACAACATAAACAACATATTGACAGCTTGCCTTAAATAACACCATCATTATGACTTCCTCCATGCTCAGTCCATGGTAGCGGTCACTGCATCAAATCCCTATGATTAAGGGTTTTCCTCTCTTTTGCCGACCCTCTATGTTTCCCAGCATTGTGTCTTTTTTCAAGGCCTGGCCCCATCCTGACAATACACCCAGAGGATGTGAGACCAAGTTTCACCATCTTTCCCGTGGTTGCAATTCCTTCAAGACAAATTTGTTTGATCTACTAGCATTTCATGATATGCAGTTCTTTCCTCCAACACTACAATTCAAAGGCATTGATTCTTCTTTTGTCTTCTCATGGCCAACTTTCATATGCATAATAAGCAAACAAAAATAGTATGGCTTGGATCAGGCACCTCTTAGCTTTTAAAGTGGTATCCTTACTATGGAAGGCTTCCACAAAAAGTTGAAAATAGAAATACTATATTATCCTGCTATCCCACTACTGAGAATACATGCTATGCTAAAGAAATACAGATGTATGCACACTCATGTTTATTGCAGCATTATTCACAATAGGATGGAAATGTCCTCAACAAATGAATGGATAGAGAAACTATGGTATGTTCACACAATGGATTCTTGCACAGCACTGAAAAACAATCAAGTTGTGATTATATCAAACACTACACACGACAGATAAATCTGGAGGATATTGTGCTGAGTGAAATAACTCAAGCCACAAAAGAACAAATATTGTGTTAGACCACTGTCATAAAAATAGGATGGTTCACGGTGGGGAGAGAGGTGGGGGGAAGTGATAGAAAGGGTAAGAGAAGAATGGATAGAAAATTTCCATATTGGAATAAGTAAAGGGAAGATCAATCTGAAATGAAATGATGATCAGACATTATCTGTACCACAATCAACAAGCTGGATTGTTGGACATACACTATGGATTACATATGGGTGGGAGGGTGAAGGAAAAAAATTAATAAACAGAGAAAGTGGGTGAATAGGAATATAAAATGAGGGTTTGTTTAGACATTATAAACAGTTATTTCCTCAATTAATGGTAATTATTATCTGTCCTATGAATGACTAACAAAACCTCCGTGATATTTATAAACTTTCATTCAAATAAATTCTATTTTAAAAAATTGTATTCTTGTTCTTAAGCACTTTAAAGATGTTCTTGACTGCAAATTTTTCCCAATGCAATAGGCCTTAATATTTTGACTTCTGCTACCATGTAGTACTGATTGTGGATCCACGTAGAATTATATCTTTGACAATGTCAACCTTTTCTTTATCTATCATGATATTGTCTACTGGTCCAGTGGTAAGGATTTTTGTATTCCTGATGTTGTTGAAATGTAATTCAGAAGGCTGCATAGTGGAGTGGACTTGGGGAGAGGGATTGTATAACAATGAAAGAATCTTACTTTTTAAAGAGAAGAACGAACTGGAAGGGAGGAGTGGGCAGGGAGAAAAGTGCAACAATGAATGAATGGAAATCCAAAATATCTGTAAATTTTCATTAAAATTAATAATAAGGAAATGTAATTCATATAGAAAGCTGCAGTCTTTGATCTTCTACATTAAGTGTGCCAAGTATTCTTCTCTTTCTGCAAGTAAGGTTGTGTCACTTGCATAATGAAGGTTATGTATAAGTCTTCTTCCAATCCTAATATCACATTCTTCTTCATATAGTCCAGCTTCTTGAGTGATTTGCTCAGCATACAGATGGAATAAGTATAGAGAAAGAATGTAACCTTGATGCACACTTTTCTTGATTTTAAATCATGCAGTATTCCCTTGCTCTGTCCAGACAACTGCTTCTTGGCCTATATATAGGTTTCGCAGAAACACCATTAAATGTTCTGGGATTCTTTTTCTTCTCCAGTGCCAGTCATTTGTTATGATCCACACAGTCAAATGTCCTTGCATAGTTAAAAAGCCACAAGCAAACATCTCTCTGGTATTCTCTGCTTTCAGCCAAGATGCATCTAATATTTGCAATGTTTGGTACCATAGCCTCTTCTGAACCCAGCTTGAATTTCTGGATGTTCCCTGTCGATAAACTATTACAGACATTTTTTTCCCCTATGGATATCACAGACATTTTTAAACAATCTTCAGCAAAACTTTACAGGCATATGATATTAAGGATATTTTCTGATGATTTCCACACTCTACTGAATCACCTTTTTTTTTAAAAAAAAAAAAAAAGAAGAAGAAGAACAAATAAGGTTCTCTTCCAGTAAGTTGGCCTGGCAGCTATCTTTCAAATTTCTTGGTAGAGGCTAGTGAGCACAGTCAAGGCTGAATTTGTTCAATGAAATGCGTCAGTTGGGGATCTAGAGGGAAGAGAAAAAGACCAGAGAATGGCCAAAATTATTGGGGCAGCTATTGCTGCCAGTTTAGGGCCTGTGCCAGGAAAAGGAAGTCTTACTCATAAACAGTGCCACCCAAAGGTAATAAACGAGGTCAGAATTGCTTCCACTGTGGAAAGCTGGACCACTTCAGGAGACAGATCCTCCCAGAAGAGCCATGGGTGAGCATTAACATTACTGGTAAGTAGGTTCGTTTTCTCCTGGACACAAGAGCCTACTATTTGGTCCTAAAAGCCTTCTGAGGTCCCAACTCTTCTTACTATTTCTTAGTTGTTAGAATTGACGGAAAACCTCATAAGCAGTTCCTTACTTCACCTCTGCCTTGCATGTGGACTTCTGAGTTGTAAAACAACCCAGCTGTAGATGGAATTTGGTCCAGAATTCCAGGACTTAAGAACAATAAATGACATAATTGAGCCTCTACATCTTGTGGTTCCTAACCTTTATACTATAATAGACAAAGTGCTAGTCCATAGGCCTTTTATTGTAAGAACTACCTTCCCTCTATAACTCGATTTGTGCCACTGTTAGAACCTCTACTTGGAATATTATTGCTTTTTAATTTTTGACTCATGTACGTTTAACTTGTTAGTTAAATCTGTGTCTTTTAGGCTGCAACACTTCCATGATACAGCTTCAAGGATATGAACATGTACGGCTAAGCACAAATGATAACAGTGCATCTAAATTCCAAAATCAATCTCTACAATAGTCTATGTGTTTCCTATTGCCAAAGGGGCCCCTTGGAGTAGTGAGAGAAGATCTTCACCCTGAAACCTACAGCGTCACTTTTCAGCAGGAGGTAGCTAAGAGAATATGCCGTCCCCTTTTCCTTAAGAATCAGGGTGAAGTCTCTCTCAGGGAGGAGTGACAGGGAATGGCAAAGGACACACTGACAAAGGAGATTAATCAGAACTGGCTTTGACAAGCACTGTGGCAATTGGACAATTAAAACAGACTTTCAAGGGGGGAAAAAAGAGGAACAAACTGGGGAGGAGGGTAGAGAAAATAGTGCAACAATGAATGAATGGAAACCCAAAATCTCTGTAAATGTTCACTGAAATTAATAAAATAATACAAAAAAAATTAAGAAGAGCAAAACCCATGTACCCCTTGCTACACATGGGTTGTATGTCTTTGTATTTAAAAAATTCTAAATTCTTTTAAATTTCAGTTTGTTTTTTAGAAAAAAAAAAAAAAGAAATGCATCAGTTGGTATTCCATCAATTCTTTTTTTCCCCCACCCTCATCAATTCTTGGGATCTTATTTTTTGTCCATGCTTTAAGTGTAGCTTGAACTTGTTCCTATATTACTATTGATTCTTGACCATACACTACTTCCCAAAATGATTCAGTGTGGACCAATAATTTTTTTGGTATAGTGACTCTGTGTTTTCCATCAACTCTTTTTAAAACTTTTTTTTTTTCTTCCATCATCTTTTGATGCTTCCTTCAACATTCAATACTTTGCTCATAGAATCATTCAGTATTCCAATTCGAGGTTTGAATTTGTTCTTCGGTTCTTTTCAGCCTGTTTGTTGCTGTTCTCTGCACATGTGATACCCTCATCAAAGTTGACTAAGCTCACAGCAAACGTAGAAAATAATATAATTATCTTAATTGCCTACAGGTCTTTGCATTTTATGCTATACCTCACCAGGTTGTTGTCAGATGCCACAGAGTTAGCTCTGAAGCATAATGACTCCATATACAACTGAATGAAACCGTGCCTTATCCTGTGTCAACCTCAGTCTCTGCTATGCTTAAGCTTCATCTGATCATAAGAAACCTGTGATCTAAGGAGAAGCAGCTCCATATTACAGATGAAGAAGCCAAAGGTCAAGAAGTTCCCCTTTACTGGAAGTTTTACATTTAGAACTAGAAACTAGGTCTTCCAACTCTTAAACCAATGCATTTTCTCCTTTTTAAGGTTGATAGAATTAAACAATTGAGCACATTCCAAAAAAATTTAGGGTATATTGCCTCATCAAAGTAGATAATCAGTTGTGACCTCAGTCAGTAAAAGAATCAGCATGTTAACACACCAGGTCATGATGAGTCAGAACTAATTGGCTTCTAAGGTAACTAACAATAATTTGAATACTACTTCTTCTAGACTGATACTTTGGTTTCTAAATTACATATTTTTATTTTAAATTAATTCAATTTCCATTTATTATCTATCTATCATCTATCTATCTACCTACCATTATTACCTCTTTTGGTTTGTTAAGGGAGATCTGGTAGCCTAATTTGTTAAGAATCCATGAGGAACTCCAAGAGAGAAAGAAAAGTAATAGTCAATATTATTTACAGCTTGGAAACTTGATGAAGGACCAGTTCTGATTTAGTTCCAACTCGACAGCAAGGAGTTTGAAGTATATTTTCAATTTTTAATCTCTTAAGGATTGGTTCAGATTTCTTCTGAATCTTGTCTTCTCTTTTCCTGTTTACTAAGTAGCTCTGGGGAAAAAACAGAATCTCATCTTTGTTTAATTTTGCCTCTTACGCATTCTTGATCACCACCAGGGGGCAAAAGTCTACTACTTGGCTTTTCTGTGGTACACTCTTATCTAGGACTGTACAGTACGGGGACCCTTAGTGTCTGATTCTTGATGGAACCTCCCTGCTAATTATTTCAACCACAGGGCACCAGAGAGAGAACAAAGGCTCAGCACAGAGAGTTCTTGTGGCACTTAACTATCCAATGGCCAGCAAGAGCTCATGACAGCTCTGTCAGTTTAAAAGGAGCGATGAGATGCAAGAGTGAGTGCTAGAAAAGAGGATGCGGGCTTCAAAACCTGCAAACTTCAAGGGCGTGTGTTTTCTACAGCTTTGATATATGTGGTGGTATTTACCAGAACCTCCACTCAAACTGAGTTAGCTTTTCCAACTCTTTCTCTTTGCAAATAATAAAATATTGCACGGTGCACTCTCTCCCTCCCCACGTTTTAATCAAATTTTTCCATTTGCAATCCACATTTTTGCTTAAATCTACGAAATAATGAAAGCTGGAGATGAAAGAGAAGAAATTGCAAGGTTGAAATGCTGTTCAACTAAGAGAATTTCTTCACAGCAGGAAACAAGTGGGAAGTAAATAGCAGGTTGGTCCCTTGGAACTCCGTGAACACAGCTTTCAAAACGTCCCAGGCTCCCTCCAGCCTCCCTTCTGCTCAGGAATAATGAATAAGCCTTTAGATAGGGTCTAGGGTAAAAAGGAAGCTTGAGGGTAGCATGAAGCGTTATAGGGCATAAAATGAAAAACCTTTCAAAAAGTCTCAGGGATTCTGACACAGAAGGGTGAAACAGCCCGGCAAGAGCTACAGAGCGCCAAAGAGAGTAAATTCCCGCCACGAGGGTCACTAGTTCAATCCCAACCACGCCCAACGAAAGCATTCCTAACCCCTAGAGTCCTCTTTCCCACCCCTTTCCGCTGGGTTTTCACCTCAGTTTGCTCTTGGCTAAACTGTGAGCCCCACCTCATAAAATGGTTGTCTGTCGAGAGTGGGGGCTCCAACATCACCCTTCAACTCTCCATCGCCCCACTCGACCTCTCGGTCGTCCCACCTCACTCCCCGTCCGCCTCGCCCCGCGCAGGCAAACCGAGCGATCGCAGCTCCGAGGAGGAAAGCAGGGAGGGGGCGGCGGCCAGAGGCGAACACAGCCGGTCGGCTTCCGGCAGCTCAAGGGTTACCGCGAGGCGGCGGCGCGCGCCGAGGGGAGAGGCGGTTGCTGACAGGTGGCGCCTGCGCACTGGGAGCGCTCATTGTGCCCGGCAGCTGCCGAACCGCCCGCCAGCCGCCCGCTCAGCGCGTCAGTCTGCAAGAGTCCGGTGGTGGGTGCGGAGCCTGCGGCCGTTCCCGCGGCCTCCTTCTCCTTCTCCTTTCCCTCACCCCATCCCACACCCTTTTCCCCTCCCCGGCTCCGTCACCTTCCTGTCCCCCACACTCAGACCAAGAATGCCCTGCCCGGAACAACCCAGCAGCGCCTAGATGGCTTTGGTCACGGTCCAGCGGTCGCCTACCCCCAGCACCACCTCCAGCCCCTGTGCCTCGGTGAGTCCTTCACGGCGGCCGCTCTGCTCGTTTCTGTCACTGCGGCTCCGCTTTGCCTCAGCGGGTCCCGCCGAGCGCCACTGCGCACGCGCCGCGCCGCTTCTCAGGCCTTGGCACTCGGCTGCCGCGAACCTCCCACACCCCCCAGCTTAAAGACGAGCTGCAGGAACTACGGGATGTTGATTTTTATCCCCATCACCCTGAACACCTTGCTCTTCACGGTCCTCGCCCTGAACTACTCTACGGCATGCCTTCCTATAGCTTGAGCACTTCCCTTCGGGAATGAGTCATTCTTGCTTTTCACCCTCCCCCCTTCTTTTTACCTTCTCTTGCTCTGCTGCAGGGACAGGACCGTTGAGCTCCTCTCCTCTGTTACCCCGTTAAACCCACTCACATCCCCTGGCCCACACCCATTCATGGACTCGTTCGGTATTTGCACGCTGCACACCCTTTAGGTTCTCGCTGGGTGTGTATCTCCCTTCCCCTTAGACACTTGCTCTGGTTCTTAAGCTCTCTTCTCTTTGGGCTCCATTCGACTACTGAATGGTAGTGACTCCTTGGTTTCTCCCCGCCTGAAAAGGGTGGGCGATGGTCTCAGTTTCTTAGCTCTCTTAGCTTTCCTCTATGAAATCCCAAAGCGTCTGGCATTGCTTGATGACCAGTGCCAATTCATTTCCATCTTACGGACGTTTATGCCTTGCGCGCTCTTTGCTCATGATCCTTCTTGTTCTTGGATCCTGTGTGTATGGCTCCTTACTTCAGACGCCTGTGCTAATAAAGCATACTTCCAGAAGGAAAATACCCAGGAACCAACCTTCTCCTGCAGGGCCTCTCTCTGTTTTTGGCTCCCCACCCCTACCTTCACCACTTTACCCTCCATTCTTTTAGGCTTTCTTTCTCGAAAGAATTCATTTTAAAAATAAAAATATTGCACCAGTGGCGCAAAATGGACTCTTGGGGGCGGGCAGGGGGAAGCATAAACAATATTCAGACGTTTTAGAGAAAAATAGACTAAAAGAAAAGATGAGCAATGGGAAGACCACCTTGAATTTCCTACAGATCTGTATTTTAGCTATATTGGTGGATTTGGTAGTAGAAGTTGGAAAAAGGTATTCAGTAAACACAGTTCTATTTTTTTTTTTAAATCTAGTTACACATTAATATTTGCATGTTAACTGGTTATCCAGAAAATATGTTGGTTTGTGTGATTTCACTATGGTTTCCTGAATGTCAACATTTTGTCGTGTATGGCCATACTCAAACCATAGTGGTTTCTTCCCCCCACCCCGAACTTTGTTTTGCATTTTGTGTGACCAAGTTGGCAGTTATATCCTAATTCTAGAAATGATTGTATTTCAAAGGTTAACTTAGTCTGTGGTATTCCAGAGTAAGCAGAACTGGGATTCTTGGGTAGGTCTTGAGGGAGGCAGATTTCTAGTGACTATACGGAACAATTTTTAAACATTATAGTCGATTGCTTTGCAAAATTGTTAGAGCCCATTGCTGGAAGTATCCAAACCAAAGCTGCAGGATCTTTTGCCTGAATTGTTTCTATGGAGGACTTTCTAGGTTCTTTTCCAACTCTTGGGATTATTGTAATTTGACAATAATTACACTTCAAAGGTCGTAAACTGTTTTGTTTTAATCGAGATTTTAATGAAAGTTTATAGAGAACTTGGATTTCCATTCATTCATTGTTGCATTTTCCTCCTCTCTGCCCACCCCTTCCCCCTGTTCACTTTTCTCTTGGGGGAAAAAAAATTCCTTCCCTGTTACCCAATCTGCCCCCCCCCCCCAGTCCACTTTACTGTGCAGCTCTTATTCTGGACTCTTGTCATGCAAATAAGACCTAATCATATATCCCTTCTAAGCAGCTCTCTCCCTCATCTGTTTCAACGCAGTGCACATTATTTATCCCCACTTTTCTTAGTTTCCCCCAACCCTGATGTCAGTCCTGTTTTATAACAGTGGCACTATGCAGTATTTGTCCTTTTGTGACAGATATTTCACTCAGCATAATAAGCTGTTTTATGGTCCTCTGAAGGCAAGAACCACAGGAATAGAATTTTCTTTTTTTGAAAGTCATTAGCAAAAAAAAACTTAAAAAAAAGTCATTAGCACATAATCAGAACCTTTTCATTTACTATACTTAAATCCTTTGGGAAAGACAATGGTTATAAGGCCAGATTTGGGTTGAAAGAGCTATGAATTCTTAGAATCATGCAAATAAATGAGAAACCAGTATTATGGTAACTTTCTTTTTCCTGAGTCTTCTTGGAAAGAGTTTATGTAATGATCGAGAAGGACATCATGCTTGGGAAGTAGAGGGACAGCGCAGGAGACAAAGAGCCCAGATGAGATGGACTGGCACAGTGACTGGGGTAATGGAGGTAGGTGTGTCAGAGTCAATGAGACTTGGCTCAGGATAAGGCAGGGTTCAGAGCTATTGTACATAGGGTCACTATGAGTCAAAGGTGACTTAATGGTGCATAAGAACAACAATCTCTTGTTGTTATGTGTCATTGAGTCACCTGCAAATATCAAGTTGTCATCATGCTAATTTTCTCAAGATGATTAATAAAGCCATATCTATGTGATATGATTTAATTTGTGAAAACATTGTTACTTAAGAATCTTGGCATATATTAATAGTTACTTTTGGCATGGATTATTGAATTGATCATGTGATAATTTCTCTTGTTAAGCTAAATGACCAATACATCTGTTTGCTATGTTGGGTGCCATGGAGTTGGAACCTACTCATAATAGACCCGCTAGCAAGTTTTCAGAGGCAATAAATGGCATGGGGGAGACTGCCCATCCTTCTCCCGTAGAGCAGTTGATGGATTCAAACCAAGTGCCTTTGGAATTACAGTGCAGCTTCTCCCCACTGTTTGCTATTTTGTTATGTGCCATTGAGTTGAATACAGCTTATAGCGACCTTACAAACAATGGCTGTGAACTTTGACCTGTCTTGTGCCAACCTCACCTGACCCTATTGCCACAGTCACTGTGTCAATCCATATTGTCCAGGTTCTTACTCTTCTGTGCTGACCTTCTACCCTTCCAAGCATGATCGTCCAAGGACTGGTTGCTCCTGGCATTATGCTCATAGTATGAGATACAGAGCTTCAAACCCCCATAGTGGTCATTTATTTCATTTGTGTATGTGTGGTCCTGGGTGCAGAGGGGTCCTGGGGGTTGAGGGTGGGAGACTAGCGTGTGAAGCAATCAGAATTGTTGTAGCCTGCTACTGTTTTCCTTTAGATTGTCTTTCTATTTTGATTTCAATCAGGGCTCTGTTCAGCTGAGTTTTTTCCTGGTCCTTATAAGCCAGTATTTGACTACTTTTTGACCTACTGTTGTATTTTCCTATTACACCTCTTTTCTCCATGAATAAGTTAAATTGTTTGATTTTAAAGAGAAACAGAATGCAAAGAGAACCTTAAAAAGAGCAATTCAAGTTTGTGAGCTAGGAAGGAATAATTTTTTTTTATTATTAAAGAATATTTATGAAAATGAATTTAGA
>NW_006399844.1:9027982-9084224 GCF_000299155.1 Elephantulus edwardii | reverse complement strand
TCAGTAGTAGTAATCTTCCATTAAACAAACCTTAGTGGATCACTTTCTATGTATGAATACCTATTCAGTGTAAATGTTAAGATATGTAAGACATTGACCATGATCATAATGAACTTGTAATTGGTTTTGTGTTTATGTGTGTGTGGTAAGGGAGAACAGAGTGGTGTGAGGAGATAGAAAAAGTGAGAGAGAAACAATACAAAATTAACATGAAGAGTCATTTAGCAATGAGTGTAAATAGTGTCTTGAGTTCAAGTTAAGATAAATTTACTAATGGCTATTATAACAAAAAGATTAATAACACTATCTATTCCAGGCATTGTCCTAAGCACTTTATAGGGATTCACTCATTTATTCTTTATAGTATACCCAAAGGGAGTTACTATTATCCCCATTTTACAGATGAAGAAACTGAGTCACAGAGATCTTAAGGAAAACATTCAAAGAAATGCATATAAAGTAGGCATCAGTAAAACTGAGACTTGAAGCATGGACTGTCTTTAGGCTGAGAAGTAGCTGGAGATGAGAGAATAATTTAGGTAAGGAGAAATGCTGTGCACCAGGACTTAAGCAGAAAAGTGTAAGGCATATCTGAAGGAGCTTTAGTGGCATGGTGTGTAGGGATTTATGCTCTTAACCCAAAAGTCCACAACTCTCTGGTGGTTGGAACCTAGCGCTAAACTCGAAGCTAAGAGGGAGAATTACGGGCAGTCTTCTCCCATGTGATTTACAGCCTTAAAAAACCAGTGGTAAATCAGCTGTTGCTGTCAGTTTCTGACTTGACAGCAAATGAGAGAATGAGAGTGTGAGAAAGGGTTGGTTTGGATAAATGGTAAAAGCAAAAATGAGGCAGTTCTGGATGCATAAGGGCTGTAGGCCGTAGGAGTTTGGACTTGATAGAGGAAGTAAATGAGAACCATCAGAGATACTTGACAAGATAAGGTCACAATTGTGTTTTAAGAAAATTGATCTAGCAGCTGTGGCCCAGAGAGACTTGAGGGAGGGGGAGAGAGGCCATGAGTGGAGCCAGTTAGAAACTGTTGTAGTAGCCCAGATGTGACAATAAAGACCTGAATTGGGATTGAGAAGTAGAAATGGATACAGTTAGATGTGAAGGGACTTGTGAAAAGAACTAACTGAGTTGAGGACTGATTGGATAAAGGGTATAGAAAAGAGGAGTATTGGGATATATTGTTCTTTGTAAAAAACGTTTCCTAATTAAAAGGGGCAAGTTAAGAATATCTTGTTTTCTTTTTTCATTTTGTTATTTATTTTCTTAATTGATGCATAGTCGTGTAAAGCAGTGTAATACAATCTTTTACTTTTGTGTTGTGCTTTATACTTTTCAGAGTTTTTTAATTTATGATCTAATTTAATTCTATTTAGGGTCATACATTATGCAGGATATATTAAAACAAAGAAACCTACCACAATAAAGTTGCATCTGACTCATAGTGACTCTACAGAATAAATTAGAACCTGTTTCCTTGGATCTCCAAGAATATGCATCTTTACAGAAGCAGAATGCTACATTTTGCTCTCTTAGAGAGGCTGGTCTGTTTAAACTGCTGACCTTTGACTACCAACTGAACTGTTTAACTGCTGCATTGCCAGGGCTCCTTGTGCAGGACAGGTAGCAAGATTAAAAGATGTGTTGATGATTGCAAAACTGACTGGTGTAAGAAGTTGCAATGTTTCTACCACACTTTTTCCAATATGGTAAGAGAAACAGCATAGTTTCTGATGCAGAGAGCTTGATGGCAGGTCAAGTGAAGGAACCAAGACTTGAGATAAAATCAAGAACTCACTCTTTTAGGAGAATTGTGCATTAGGTGGTCACAAAAATAATTCAGAATTAGGTATTATTGTCATGACAGGAGTCCAGAATGAAGGCTGCATAGTGGAGTGGACTTGCGGGGAGGGATTGTATAACAATGAAAGAGTTTTCTTTCACTTTTCAAAGAGGTGAGCGAACTTGGGGGGCGGGTGGGCAGGGAGAAAAGTGTAACAATGAATGAATGGAAATCCAAAGCCTCTGTAAACTTTCATTAAAATGAATTTAAAAATAATTCAGAATTTCAGTTGCTTGCTGTTTATGCAATAATTTCTAAATAAGCTTTAGTATGAAATAGTAAATGGTTTGAGTTTATGATCTAATTTAATTCTTTATTAGGCCCATATGATAGGCCACTACCACATCTTGAATAGAGAAGTACTGCAAGGAAACATGCCAAAATCTGCAGCGTTTGTGTCTAGCATTTGTCATCCAAAAGGGTCTGATCCTTTGCATGACAACACAATACACATCCAAAGCTTTAGAAACTCGTTGAGTTGGACCATGAAACTCTGCTTTATCCAGCATACTTAGCAGGCCTCTTTCCAACTGACTACTACTTTTTCTAGCACCTCAACACTTTTTTTGTAGGAGAAGCTCTTTAACAACCAGTGTGCTGCTGAAAATGTCTTCAGAGAATTTGTTAACTCCAGAATGTCAGAATTTTGTGCTACTGTAGTAAACAAACTTATATGTTATTGGCAAAAATGAATAGATGGCAATAATTCTTGTGTCTTTTAAACTTAAGTTTGAACTGAAGTACAGAATTTCAGACTTGAAGTTTAAAAACCTGCATTGTTTATGTTACAACCTAATGTATTTGCAGCTTTGACTACCTAGAATTATCCTTATACAGATGATTTTTAAGTGATACTCTATTTGAAGACTTTTAATTTACACATAATTCTTATAAACCTATTAACTTTCCCTTATCCTTAGAACATTACTAATAGCAAAATAGGAATGAAAAGTGGCAGGTGCTGTTAAAAGTGGACTCTTTATAGTGCTGGGAAATGATGGTTTTCACAGTAAAGGAGGAAGAAGAAAATCTAAAAATAACTGTCATAGGGGGAAAAATTGGCAGTCCTGGGCTACTTAATGTAGGGACAAATAGTCTTCTAGGACTTGATAGTTCCTGAGAGCTTTTAATGCTTTTAATGATGACTCTGAACCATCATAATAAGAATTAAAATACTCTTGGGTTTTTTAATGATCTTTTTTTTTAAACTATAATTTTAGATATACATCTACCAACTTTGACCAAAGTTATCATGTTTAAGATGTATATTCATGTGAGTAGGCATACATGATTTATCTTGTATCATGAAGAAATAAGATGTATAGTTAGATACACACATGCATTCATTTATTTATTTCTTCATGAAATTAGATCAGTAAGGAGATCTGATGATTTAATGGTAAGAAATCCTGCTCCCAATGCAGAGATGTGGTTTGAATCCGCCAGCCGCTGCTGTGCAGGAGAGAGAGGGACAATCTCCTCTATGGAATTTGTTGTTGTTCTTGTTATGTGCCGTCGAGTCGTTTGCAACTCATAGTGACCCTATGTACAACAGCCCTAAACCCTGCTTTATCCTGTGCCAGTTTACTGCCCGTGAAAACCTACTGAAGTCTGCTGTGGGTTGGTTCTTACTCACTGGTACCCAACAACAGCAACACTAGATAAGTAAAGTATTATTGAATACTGTGCGGTCAAATATAGTCATACTTAATTTTCTTTGTGGTTAGCGGTTTTCCCCTTGGCTCCCAATTTATAGTGACTCCATACTAAGCCAGATGAGATGCTGCCCAGTCCTGCCCCATCCCTGTGATTGGTTCTTGATTGGACCTTTGTAATCCTTGGGGCTTTTCTTGGCTGATTTTCAGAAATAGATCACCAATCCCTTCTTCCTCTTTTATATTAATCTAGAAGCACCTCTGAAATGTGTTTAGCATTAATAGCAACATGCACGCCTCCATTGACAGGAGTAACTGCATATAAGGTACTTTAGCCAGGAATAGAACTCATCCCCCATGCGGAGGGCCAGAATCTAACTCCTGATCTAAGGCAAATAGGAAATTGATTTCTATAAAATACAAATACTTAAAATTAATGTGTTCTCCAGGCACAAAAGGAAAAATACAGCATAGTGCCACTGTTGTAAAGTGGGACTGACCTCAGAGTTGGGGGGGAAACTAAGAGGGGATAAATAATATACACTGCATAGATGAGGGAGAGTACTGTTTAGGAGGAATATATGATTAGGTATTACTGTCATGACAAGAGTCCAGATGAAACCTGCATAGTGGAGTGGACTGGAGGAAGGGATTGTATAACAGTGAAAGAATTTTTTTTTAACTTGTCAAAGAGAAAAGTGAGCTGGGGGGAGGGGTGGGCAGGGAGGAAAGTGTGCAACAATGAATGAATCGAAACAAAAAAAAATTACAATTCAGAGGCTGAAAAAAAAAAAGTAATGTGTTCTCACTTTTGGAAGACATCTTTTGAAACGTAAATTATTGTTATATTAAGATTGTAGGGAGTTTAGAAGAATATGGAAAAGATACTTTGTAGCATTGTTAAATTCCTGTCTTCTAAAAAATTATTATATAAAACATGTCATAATAGAGTTGGGAGCTCAACTGGCCTAGTGGTAAGAAACTGTGCTGCAACCCAGAGGTGCATGGTTCAAATCCACCAGCTCCTTTTTAGGAGAAGGATGGGCAGCCTCTTCCTGTGTGGTTTACAGCCTCTGAAAACCTGCTGGAAGGTCAGCTATGAGTTGGTTCTGACTTGGTGGTACACGCCGACAGTAATATCACAATCTAGTTTATTTTCTTCTATATTTTAATTTAAATTACAATTTTTTAGGCATGTTTTTAGTATTAGATACTGGAAAGGTAAATGGAAATGGAGTGGTTAATGAAAAATAATGACTGGGCTTTTTTTTTTTACATTTGCGTTTGTAAAAACTTAATTCTCATTATAGAATGGTTCAAAATTATGTAAGGATTTCATTCTAGTAAAATTTTTAGAAGTGCTAGGACTGCAGCCTTCAATATGGATTGAGGCTCAATATCAAGAAAACTTAAGATTCTCACCAGTGGGCCAATTGGCAGCATCAGGATGGATGGTGAAGAGATTGAGATTGTTCACAGCTTTAGTTTGCTTGGCTCCACAGTCAACACTCTTGGCACCAGCAGCCAGGAAATTATTGTGATGGGAAAGTCTGCTGTTAGGGACCTCTCCAAAATACTGAAAAGCATTGGTATCACTCTGGAGACTAAGGTGCGCCTGATACAGGCCAAGGTCTTTGTAATCACTTGCTATGCATCAGAAACTGGACAATGACTAGGGAACATAGAAGGAGAATTGATGCCTTTGAGCTTTGGTGTTGGCGAAGAGTATTGAATGTACCATGGACTTCTAAGAAAACGAACAGGTTTATCCCAGAGAGGGTTAAACCAGGCCTCTCCTTGGAGGCAAGGATTCTGAAGCTTCGTCTGACATACTTTGGACATGTTGCAAGGAAGGACCATTCCTTGGAAAAGGACATTATGCTTGGGAGGGTGTAGGGACAGCGCAGAAGATCCTTTATCAGCAGTATTGATTCAGTGACGAGAAATTGGGCAAGGCGTGTCAGAAACAGTGAGATTGGCACAGGATAGAGCAGGGTTTAGGGCTGTTGTACAAAAGGTCGCTATGAGTCATGGGTGACTGGATGGCACATAACAATAACAACAATTTCTACTCATCCTTCAGATCTCTGCTTCAATGTTGCTGCTTACTTTGGGGAAGATTCCCTGACTCAGTTCCCAGACCCTGCTAGGTGTTACATCTATGTGCACATTGTACTCTAAGTATCATAGTCCTTACTTGACTATCTTAATGCTTACCCACCTCCTCAAACTAACTGGGTCTGTTTGCTTATTTTTGTTCAATTGGGGCTCAAAAATATTTGATGGCTCAATGGATGGATTGGCGAATTTAGTAATCTTACCTACTTTTACTTCCTCCACTTTTTTCTCCATCTTTTTCCCCCCCCTTTCTTATTGTGTATTGTCAAGTCAAATTCGACTGGCACAGGAAGAGATTGCCCCTCCTTCTCCAGTAGGTCATCTGGTGGATTAGAACCTTGAGCTTTCTGGATTGCAGCTTAGCTTCTTGCAAGTGGGCTACCAGAGCTCCCTTGCTTCTTACTTTTCTTAAGCATATAAAGACATCTCCAGAAGTCAAAGGATATGACCGCCTTTTGACTAGGTTTTTGTTAAATACTGTCAGGTAAATAGTCCTCCAGAAGGCTACATGAATCTTTGCTTACAAGTAAGCAAAGAGGGTGCCTCTTTCACTGTAACCTCAATGTCAACCATTTCTTTTATCATACTCTTAACTCTTGTTTATTGAACATTTACTATGTGTCACACTGTGATAATGAGTATGTTATGTGCATATTGTTATTTCATTTTCACATTACTGTTTTGGGGTATATCACCACTGGGCCAATTGGCTGCATTATGATAGATGGTGAAGGGATTGAGATTGTTAACAGCTTTAGTTTGCTTGGCTCCTCAATCAACATTCTTGGTACCACCAGCCAGGAAATCAAAAGATGAATTGCATTGGGAATGTCTGTTCTCAGGGGCCTATCCATAGTACTGAAGAGCAATGACATCATTCTGGAGACTAAGCCTGATCCAGGCGATAGTCTTTGCAATTGCTTGCTATGTGTCAGACAATGACTAGGACAATGTTTAGGGATGCTAGAAAACGAATTGATGCCTTTGAGCTGTGGTGCTGGAGAAGAGTGTTAAATATACCATGGACTGCAAGGAAAACAAACAAGTTCATCCTCAAGAGGGTGAAGTCAGGCTACTACTCCTTGGAGGCAAGGATTTTGAAGCTTCATCTTACATACTTTGGGGATGTTGTAAGGAGGGACCAGTCTATGGAGAGTGACATCATGCTTGGGAGGGTGGAGAGACAGCGCAAGGGGGGAAGACACTCGAGATGAATTAACTCAGTGATAGGGGTAATGGGGGGAATATGTCAGAGATGAGAACTATAAGGTTGGCTCAGGATGGAGCAGGGTTCAGAGCTGTTGTTCATAGAGTCACAAGCAACTTGATGGCACATAACAACAACAACAACATTATCATTTCTGTTTCACAAAGAAAATTGGGGCTCAGACAAAAAGATGATTGTCCAGGCTTGTAGGTCTTAATTGGCCCCAAAATCTCACTCTTCACCACTGCAATCCAAATGTTTCACTTTCTGCTTTTTATCAATGTTCCTTTTCCTGTATATTGTTCATGTGCATTTCCTAGCTTTCTCCATGGGTAATTATTGATCCCATATTGATTTGTTAATGTTGTTTATATAATAATAACAATAAGCACTTTTCTATTCTTTTACAAATATTTACCTCAATTTATATTTGTCATTTTCTTTTCTTTTTGATCTGTATTTTTGTTATGTATGTTGAGTTGGAACTGACTCAGCTGATCCTCCAGCTGGTTTTCTGAGGCAGTAAATTACATGCAAGGAGATTGTCCATCCTCCTGTAAAGCAGCTGGTGGATTCGAACTGTGTGCCTATTTAATATAGACATTTAATAATTAAAATATTTAATTAGATTAATCCAAATTCATTCACTCTATTTAAGCACTCAGGCCCTGTGCTCCAGGCTTCTGGGTTTATGGGCATACCTGATTGGATAGGGCCAAGGTGAAATTTCCCACGTTGGTGCATCAGCCCCAGAACTATTTAAGCACTCAGGCCCTATCTGCTATACTTCTAGGATTGTGAGCACACCTGCTTAGATAGGGGAGTGGCATCACAGTTGGAGGAAGATTCATCAACAACCTGCATTATGCAGATGACACAACCTTGCTTGGTGAAACTGAGGAGGACCTGAAGCACTTGCTTCAGAAGGTCAAGGACTGCAGCCTTAAATATGCATTGAAGCTCAACATAAAGAAAACAAAGATTCTCACCACTGGGCTGATTGGCGGCAGGTAGATGGTGAAGAGATTGAAATTGTTAACAGCTTTAGTTTGCTTGGCTCCACAATCAACATTCTTGGTACCAGCAGCCAGGAAATCAAACGAATTGCATTGGGAAAATGTGCTGTCAGGGACTTCTCCAGATTGGTGAAGAGCAACGACGTCAGTCTGGAGAGTAAGGTATGCTTTGATCCAGGCCATAATCTTCACAGTTACTTGCTATCCATCAGAAAGCTGGACAATGACTAGGAATGATAGAAAGAGAATTGATAACTTTGAGTTGTAGTGCTGGAGAAGAATATTGAATGTACCATGGACTACCAGGAAAACAAACAAGATCGTCCTAGAGAGGGTGATACCTGGCTGTTCCCTTGGAGGCAAGGATTCTGAAGCTTCGTCTAACACACTTTGGACATTGTTGTAAGGAGGGACCAGACCTTGGAGAGGAACATCACAGTTGGGAGGGTGGAGGGACAGTGCAAGAAAGGAAGATGATCTATGACATGGATTGACTCAGTGACTGGGGTAGAGGGGGTAGGTGTGTAAGAGATGATAAGGTCGGCTCAGGATAGAGCAGGGTTCAGAGCTGTTATACACAGGGTCACTGTGAGTCACAAGTGACTTGACGGCACAAAACAACAACAATCCAAAGTCTTTCTTTTGTGTTTTCCCCACTGTTTTTCTATCAGTGGAGAAATATCCACTTATATTTTCCATCAATAGAGAAATAATTCACCTCTTTTAAGTTACTTTTTATTTTTATTTAAATTTATTATTAATTTCAGTAAAAATTTACAGAGACTTTGGATTTCCATTCATTCATTGTTGCACTTTTCTCCTCTCCCAACCCTCCCTCCTAGTACACTACCCTCTTGGAAAAGTAAAAGACAAATTCTTCCATTGTTTTACAAACCCTCCCCCAGGTCCACTCCACCATTGTAGCCTTCACTCTAGACTCCTGTCATGACAAAAGTACCTAATCACATATCCCTTTTAAACAGTTTTCTCCCTCATCTGTTTCAATGTAGTATACATTATTGAACCCATCTTTCTCATTCTCTCCCCAACCCCAAGGTCAGTCCTGTTTTATAACAACAGTGGCACCATGTAGCATTTTTCCTTTTGTGACTGAGATACTTCACTCAGCATAATGTCCTCCAGGGTCACCCATTTTGAATAAAATTGCATGAGTTCCTTGTTTTTCAATGCAGCATAGTATTCCATTGTGCAAATATACCGCAGCTTCTCTATCCAGTCTTTTGTTGATGGGCACTTAGGTTGTTTCCAACTCCTTGCTATTGTGCACAAAGCCGCAATAAACATGGGTGTGCATATATGTGCTTGGATGTCAGTTATGGTCTCTTTGGGGTATATTCCCAGTAGTAGAATTGCTGGATCAAATGGTATCTCTATTTGCAACTTTTTGAGAAAGCCGTGGTTGCACCATTTTGCTCTTCCACCAACAGTGAATAAGGGTTCCAGTTTCTCCACAACCTCGCCAGCATTTGTTGCTTGCTGTTCTGTTAAATTTTGCTATTCTGACTGGGGTGAGATGGTATTTCATAGTTGTTTTAATTTGCATCTCTCTTAGAGCTAGGGATATTGAACATTTCTTCATGTGCTTGTTAGCCATCTGAATGTCTTCTTCGGTGAAGTGTCTGTTCATATCCTGTGCCCATTTTTCTATTGGATTATTTACCTTTATCTTGTTGTGGTGCTCAAGTATTTTATAAATTCTGGATACAAGTCCCTTATCTGATATGTCATTACCAAATACTTTTTCCCAGTCTGTGGCTTCCCTTTTTACCCTGTTGGAGAAGTTTTTGGATGTTAGTTTAAGTTATTTTATAGTTTCATTTAAAATTTTTTCTTTTTAATCATCTAAAATTAATTTTACTGTATACACAATATGAGTTAAGGTTTAATTTTGTTCCCAGTAGTCAGCTACTTAGCCTAGTTCATTTTATGAAAAAAAAAAAAAATCACTCCTTTTTTCTTTGGTGAACAGTGTCATCTCTGGAAATACTAAGTTTCAGTATAAGCTCAAGTATGTGGAGTGAAGTGCCAGTGCTAGCCTTCAGTATTTTAGTTAGTCTGGCAGATGTTACTTAGCAAAAAAGAAGCAAGTCCAGTGCTGTCAGGTCACTGATAGCAACTCTCCTTCAGGTTTCTGAGGCTGTAAAATCTTAATGGGAGATGTGACCCATCTTTCCCATGGAACAACTGGTGTTACTTGTTGTTATGTGCCATTGAATTGCCTGCTACTCATAGCGATCCTATGTACAGTAGCTCTGAACTCTGCTCTTTCTTGAGCTAACCTCATTGTCTCTGACACACCTACCACCATTACCCCAGTCACAGAGTCAATCCATCTCATCCAGAGTCTTCCTCTCTCATGCTGTCCCTCCACCCTTCTAAGCATGATGCCCTTCTCCAAGGACTAATCCCTCCTTGTAACATGTCCAATGTATGTCAGACGGAGGTGTTCCTTAGTATTCCTTAAATTACAGAGATAAGAAAGAAAATGTAACAAGCTTAAAATTTTAAATTTGACTTCATTATCTGAGAAATCCGGAAGAAGAACAGGCCTTTAAGTACTCAAAACGTGTCTTTATAGGTAGGGTCTCTGACTTTAAGTGAGAGAGACAGACTGCAGTTTATGGCTTGTCTTAAAAAGCCACTGTGCAAAGGACCTGGATCCTGGACAGCCTTCCTTTGAAAGCACCATTAATGTCACCTGTAATCCCAGCAGTTTAGGAGTATTCATTTTTTACTTTTCTTAGGAGTATTCTTTTTGCCATTAACTAGCTGTTGTTGTGTTAGCATTGCCTGGCCTATTACAGACTTTCATATGTCCACATTTTTTGTTGTTTTCCTTTATTTGCTCATTCATTCCAAATATTTAGCTGTAGTAGGAAAACCATTTCCAAGACCTTTTTTTTAAAAAAAAAAGTGATTACCAGTAAGACTCTTGTTCCATATTGAAATATGCCAGATATTGGCTTACAGGATAGATATTGAGGGGATCTTATTAATTAGCTAATATTTAACCAAGGACTGTGCTGGACAGGTAAGCCATCCGTCCTTTTTCTCAGCACTGATCCTTTTCCAGATACTTTTCCAGACTGCTCTGCATTTTCTTGTCCAGCTGAGCAGAGCAGCCACTGTTTACAGTGTCCCTCTCTTTCCTCTTTATGGGAACGGGGGAAATAGATGAGGTGCTCTGGGCTCTGAAATGTACCGAAACATCCCTGGTTCCCATCACTTCCTGAAGGACAGAGTGGCATATTTCATTTACTGAGTGAAAGAGGATATGCTTAGAAACAACTATGGAAGGATAGTGTACTATGTTCCAGCACAGACTTTATGGATCTGTATGACTCCATTAAAAATTTAGTTAAAGACCAAAAAGGCGCTTACCTTTTTTGTGCCCCATACATGGTTCTGAAAATGCCCTTTTCTTCATTCATTTATGGTGTGTCTGGGAATCCTTCAACTGGTTAGTCCCTGGCCTCAGGAAGCTTATGTATAAGTGGAAAGATTGGTATAAGTAACTATCAAATGGAGTAGAGCAAACACGAAATATATGAGCCCTGAGGAAGTGGAAGGAGGCAAACAATGACTTCTCCTTGAGCCTTTAAGAATAAGCAGGAGTTGTCCAGCCAACAGGGCTAGGAGAGAGTAGCAGGACTGAGGGAAATATTATCTTAAAACTCACTCAAGCTCATTGCCGTTGAGTCAGAACGACTCATCACTGGCCCTCCTTTGGCTGAGGGTTTAAATCGCATGAGAGGAGATCATCCATCTTTCTCCCAAGAGCTGCTGGTGGACCCAGATCACAGGAGAGACACTGCCTTTGCGTTAGTAACTCTCTTTGGACTATGCCACCAGGAAAAGGCAAAAGACTAGAAATGGGGTGATGGGTGATGTACGTTAGGAACCAGAAGCAATATAATGTTGGTAGACCTGGGGAAGTAAAGGTAATTTTGTCTGAATTTTAGTATCTGTGCCTTTCTTTACTTTTTCTAGTTTTCTGGTGTCTATGCATAGGTACTGACTGATTTCTTTAATTTTTAAACCGTTTAGCTCACTCTTTGCAGACGTTCATTTGATTCACTCCAGTTTACTGCTTGTGTCTTAGTATTCGTAAATTCAATGTAATTTGTGGAGAGTCTCCTCAGACTTTGTCTTTCAGAATTTATAAATCCAGGGGAAGGAGAATTAAAGTTACTTACTGTTGTTGTTATGTGCCGTCGAGTTGCTTGTGACTCATAGCGACCCTATGTACAACAGCCCTAAACTCCACTCTGTCCTGTACCAATCGCACTGTCTCTGACATTCCCATCCCAATTATCCCAACTTACTACACATGTTTAATAATAATAACTCTGATATGTTAACTACAACTGTTAAGTGCCATTGAATTGAGCATGACTTGTAGCAATCCTATGAACAACGGATCTGAACCCCTATCATGTGCCATGCTCATCATCTCTGACATGCTTCGAGCCCCTTGCTGCAGTCACTGTGTTAATCCATCGTATTGCTCTTCCTCTCTTTCACAGACCTTTTTCCTTTCTAAGGAATAGTCTTTCTTATCAATAGTCCCAAAATATGTGAAATGAAGCTGCGCCATCCTTGCCTCTAAAGAGCATTCTGGCTAAATTTTCTCCAGGATGTATCTGTTCTTTTGGCATTTTGTGTGATAGTATTCTTCCCAAGCACCATAATTTGAAAACATCAATTATTCTTCTGTGATCCTGATTATTCGTTGTTCAGTCCTCAGATACAGAGCAAGTGATTGAGAAGACTGTGTCCTGAAGAAGGCACACCTTAGTCTTTAAAGTGACATCAGTGCTTCTTAGTACTTTAGAGAGATTCCTGACAGTAAACTTTCTCGGTGCAATACATCTTTTGATTGCTTGCCTGCTGGAGTGAGTCTGGAGATAGAATGTTTGAATTATGTACTTTTAGTGATTTATTCATTACAAATACCTTTTTTAAGAAAAACAAGCAGTGACAATATATGTGGAGCTCACCCGACAGACTGCACAGGAATCAGATTGACTATGTCTATGGGGGGAAAAAATCATTGGCAAGGCTCAATATCAACAATCAAAATCAGACCAGGTGCTAGTTGTGGAACAGACTTCAAATTACTTATGTGTAAGTACAAATTGAAGCTGAAGAAAATTAAAACAAGTCCACGAGAACCAAAATATGATCTGGAGTCCATCCCACCTGAATAAAAAAAAAAATCTCAGGAGTAGATCAGAGGCACTGAACACTAATGATTAAAGACCAGATAAATAGTAGGATGACTTTAAAAGATTATCATAAATGAAGAGAGCAAAAGATCATTACATAGAAAGGAGAAAGTCAAGACCAGAATAGATGTTGGTAACTGCGATAGAAGAAATGTAAACCAAGTTTGTATGTGGGAAAAAGACATTAGTTCTTAAGGGCATCATGGATAAAGAATGTGGGAAAACTAAATCTGGAATGTTGGAGAATCAGATAGTTTTCCAGCTAGGAAAGTTAAAGCTATGTTATTTATTTTCTTTCAGCTTCTGATTTACTATTAGAAACCATTTTCCTCCCTTTGCGGGGTGATTATTGCAAAATATAGAAGCCCAATCCTCAACCTTCAGCCTTTGCCGTTCTTGAGTTTTTTTGTGACAGTTTTTTGAGTCTTTATGTTTCTGAGCATTCTGTTTTCCCTCTACTCTTCCCAGTAAAACAACAAAACAAAACCAAACCCCAACAAACCTCTCTTTGTTTTTTTTACTTCTTGAACAAATAAGGCAACCTAAGAAAGCATAGTAAGTGTTGTTTCTGTGGCTAAACAACATGTCATGCTGGATGAAATGAACAAATTATGTTTGAAATTTAAGGAAAAACATCTCCATACAGTTAGAGAAACAATGATTCTCTAGTTGCTGCTTCTGACATTTTGTAGAAACAGTGGGAATTTTGGAGAGCCTTTTCTTCATAATTATATTTAGCACTAATCAGGCAGGGGTTAGAGTAAACCACATGTTAACATCACACATCTCATTATCTTAGTCTGGTAAGGAAGCTCATTGATGGAGGGAAACAGGATTGAGAAAGCCACTGGTTTAAACTAAAAATAGTATCTCCCAATTATTCTGATATAGGGAATATGGGTTTAAGGAGACCTTGTATGTTTTCATTTCCCTCTTATTAAGCGAACCTTCAGGTGTACCTCCAGGAACCTGAAGCAGCTAGCATAGTATTTAAGGTGTACAGTCATAATCTGAGTCCTGCCTTTACTATTTACTAGGCTTAGACAGGTGTGGAACTGCTCTATACTTCAATTTGCCCATCTTTAAGTAGGGATAGTAATAGTATATTTCCTTTACAGGAATTCTGTAGGCATTAAGTATGCATAAACATCACTCCTGGCGCCAGTAATTGTGCATTCACAAAATATTAGTTCTTTCTGTAACGATGGTGATGTAGGATTGCTGTTTGCTTGTGAGGATGGCACAGGATGGGGCAATGCTGTGATCTGTTTTTCATAGGATCACTATCAATCATATTTGACTTGGTGGTACCTAACAACATCATTCGGTTATGAAGGAATTTTTCATTGTAGCTCACATTTGGTGGGTAAAACATTTGTTTTATGAGTATATAATTCAAACGGATATTCTATTTCAGAGGTTAATTTTTCTTTATCTTTGACTTCATTTTTCAAAATTAGAGCATCTTTGTTCTAGCTGCTGATCTCCACAGCAAAGTATGATTTTGTAATGACCCTGGAGCATCATCCAGAATGATTAATGCAACTGTAATCTCCTTCCCTTGAGAGCTTATCAATTTAGTAGGCCATACCTCACAGCATATTAATTTATTGGACGTTTTACCAGAGGGGAGAACAAATCATTGGAGTTTTCCTACTCAAATCATAGCCTGTGTTGGTGTTTTTAAGAATTGAGGCTATTTAGCTTGGTTAACAAAAATTGGGGAATCTGAAGACACTAGATGTTTTCATGAGTTTAAATATATCTTTGTACAAGGAAACAATAGGATGATGTATCTAATCCAGCTATACCAAGCAGTTGGCAGTTGAATTTGAATGCAGCCTTTAGAAGATACGTTTCCAAACAACTGAGTGAACTCATATATGACATGAAAGAGGTCTTTGGTTCAGGCTTTTGGTTGCATTTTGATGACAATTTTTATTGTTGAACACTATCAGAAAATAGAGAAGACTCATTAGTCTCTAGAGACGGAGAGTATAGAAAAAAATTATACTGATCTTTCTGTGAGCACAGTATCTTGTCTTCTTGATCTGTCTATACAAAGCTACAACTTTCTCAACAGTGAGCATTTTTATGCTGATTCTGTGGTTTTGTAATTAAACTTCAAAGGAATATGTTGTGACTCTAAAGAAAGTGGTTAGGAAAAAAAAGTGGTTAGACATTGTATGGCTGAAAAAATACAGCACTGTAGAACATTCTTGAATGATAACAAAATCTTAAAAATTAAATCTAGGACTTTAAGGAGAAAGGAAATATTTTTAGGACATTACAATTTAAGCATTATTTGGGGGCATTTTAATCTATAAATTAAAAAAAATAAAGAAAACTTGATTCAAATAATTTTTGCATGCTCTTGATAGAAAACTATGGTTGTAGAGCAAAATAAAATACTTTAAAAGTATAAGGACTACTTAGGCCTCTGTCTTGTTCAGAATGCCAGCCTGCCAAAAGTTAGAAATAGAGATGTTCACTGAATTAGTCTTTGGTTTTTGTCCCTTTAGGTGAATAAAAACACATTTAGAGGAATATTATATTTTAACAGGTCCTCGGTTTATGTGTACTTAAGGAGCCTAGTGGTGCAGTAGTTAGGCACTTGCTTGCTAAATGAAAATGGTTCAAACCTAATAGCTCCTCTGAGAAAGATGTGACAGTGCTTCTGACCAAGATTATTATTGTTAGGTGCCATCACATATAGTTGACTGCAACTCATAGTGACCCTATGAACAAGAAAACCTTGATCCAAACCTTGCCGTGTCCTCCATAATCCTCACGATCCCTGTGAGGCCCAAGCCCATCGTTGCAGTCACTGCAGTCTGTCTCATGGGATTCTTCCTCTCTTTCACTGACCCTCTACTTTTGCAAGCCTTCTTTTTTCTAAGGACTGGCCTTTCCTGACATGTTGTCCAACTTTCAGATGCTTATGAAGGAGTTGAGAAATGCCATAGCTAGGGTCAGGTGCACCTTTGTGGTTAAACTTACTCTTTAACACTTACAAGAGATCCTTGAAATCAGATTTGCCCAGAACAACATGTTTTGTTGTGTTTTTTTGTTTGTTTGTTTGTTTGTTTGTTTTTGATGCCTTGGCTGTTGCTCCCATAAGTATTGATTGTGGATCCAAGTTAAATGAAATTGTTGACAACTTCAATCTTTTTTCCATCTGTCATGATGTTATTATATTGGTTCAGTGGTGAGGGTTTTTGTTTTCTTGTTGTTGAGATGTAACCCATATTTATGGCAGTCCTGCTCTGTTTCGTGGGGCTACTATATGCCACCTTCACTCCCAGACACAAGATACAGTATGTCTATAAAGACTTAAAGCTGTGTGAGCTTGTGGATCAGTTCTGCTTGGTGCTGCAGGGTTGCTATAAGCTAAGATTGACTAGATATTAATAGTTTTTGCGGGGCTTATACTTTTTTCCATAAAATTTTATACTTTATTATGTTGAATTCCTGTGCAGTTGTAATTTCCCACAGTGGACAAGATGCTGTCTTGAGAACCAATCTCATTTAAATTTAAGATTTAGAAAGTTATATGACTGGGTTGATTATTCTGTGTTTTATTCTTTCCTAACACTGCTGACATAATGCAATCCTATATATTCCCCTCCTTTTTAATTTTATACTTTTTTAATTCCATATTTTATTTGTAGCCCGTACTTCTGAAATATTCATTAGCAGTGATTTTCTTATTAGAAATAATCTCTGCAGTACTTGTGCGGACTCTATAAAGTGAAACCTTAGACCTTAAAATTAGATCATATATGATTCTGAATTCAAAGATGAAAAAGTCATTGTTCTATGGATGAGTTGCCTTTGGGAAGTGTTTGCCAGAAATACCCCTTGAAAATATATGTTATGTTGTTGTTGTTGCTGAGTGCTGTCGAGTTGACTGCGACTCACCGTGAACTCCTGAAGAGCAAACTGGAATCTCCCTGCCCCCCATCCTCAGGAGCATTGTTGCCGTGGTGGTGTTAGTCCGTCTGGTTGAAGGCCTTCTTCTCTTTTGCTGATCTTCTGTCTTTCCCAGTGTTCTTTTGGATTCAGTAGTTGAGAAACTGCCTTGTGGATGAAGTAACACAGTGGCCACAACAATGGGCACAAGCACAGCATCAGTTGTGAGGCTGGTGCTGGGCCCGCAGTGCTTGGTTACCTTGCACGCAGGGTTGCCATGAGTATGCACCGACTCCATGGCACCTGACAAAGACAATGTTAGAAAATACTCTTCCTTCATTTTTGTTTTTTTGTCTCTGTCACCATTTTGGAAGTTGAGAGCAGGATTTCTTTAAGATCAATAAGCAGTATGATGTTGTTGTTGTTGTTGCATATCGTCGAATCAGAACCGACCCATAGCTAACCTTCCAGTGGGTTTTCGGAGGCAGTTAATCACATGGGAGGAGATTGCCCATCCTTCTCCCGTGAACAGCTGGTGGCATTGAGCTGTGTGCCTTCGATATTGCAGTGCATCTTCTTGCCGCTAGGCCACCAGAGATCTCAAGCAGTATGATAGAGATATTAAATGGAGCTTTTTCTTGGTTTTAGTGTTGATAAATCTTCCTGAATTAGATCACTCTGATGAAAAAAGCGATTGTGAATCCAAGTAAGATGAAATCATTGACAGTTTCAATCCTTTTTCCATCTATATTTTGTGTACTGACTGTCATCATTTTTTACTCTGCCAAATCCAGCCAGTTTCCCCTCTTCTGGCCAATGTAATAATGACGTTATGTCTTAAAGTACTTGTTCTTTTGAAAGGAGGCAGCATTGAGCATTGTGACTTTCTGCTCTCAAGCCAGAATTCTGGACATAAAATACCAGCTATCTAGCTCTCTGACTATCACTAGTCTTATAGCTATATCTCTAGTCATATAGTAATACAGCTATCACTAGTTATCAGACTCGGGCAATTTACTTTTCTAAGCATCCATTTTTTTTTTTTATTTGTAGAGATAATTCTAATACCTGATAACCTAGTGGGTAAGTTGTTGCACCCAAAGACAGGTGATTCAAATACACCAGTTGTTCTGTGGAAGAAAGATAGGCAGTCTCCTCTTGTCTGATTTAGAGCCTCTGAAAACCCTCAGGAGTGTCCGAAATGAGTCATTACCAACTCAACAGCAATAAATGAGCATATGGGGTTGTTGGTTTTATTTTATACTGGTTTATTTACAAAGTTTGTATACATTGTTTTTCACACCAGATCTTTCCCCTTCCTTTACCCACCCCTCCCTCCACCCATCAAATTGTGTGACCCAGGGAAGGGGGGGGACTTAATCATAGAGTCACTTAATCACAGGACCTTATGGTTTTATTGTTGATTTCCTTGAAATAAGTAGAAGAATGCTTAGCACATTGTCTAGCACTGTAGCAGAGTAAGTATTAAATTCAGTAATTACTAGTGATAGTTAAAGTGAATTGACTGGCCGTGGTTTGGGCTACAAATAACAGGAGATCAAATTTAAACTATAAAGTATCTTTAGTTTGGTAAGAAATGAAAAGATCTATAGTCCAGAATTAACTCAGCAGCTAACAATGCCATGAGGATCCAAATACATTGTATCTCACTCTTCTACCATTTTTAGTATATTGAATTTCCATTTGTATGCTTGTTTCCAAATAAAAGTTGACTTTTGTAGCTCCAGGCTCTATACCCATGTTCGAATTAAGAAGCGGTAGAAGCACACACTTCCAGCTGTGGCTGTGTCTTTTATTTGGAAGAAGTTTTCCCTGAAACAAATGTCCCCTCATTTCTTGTTTAAATCTTCTTTAAATCTGGCCAGAATAGATTTTAGCTAGAGATAGCCATCTGTAAGAGAGTCTGGGAAAGCATGTTATCTTAAACATTGGGTCGGAGGAGGTGAGAAGGATAACTTAGAGTGGCTGTTAACCAGCCATCAAACTTTGTTAAAGAAATTCATTCTGAAGAACAGGATGTGACTGTGACAAAGATTGTTCTTATGGGTAACCAGTTTTTCAGATACTTTGTTTTACAAACATACCTATTTTAGTATTTTTATATTCATTCTTGACATTATTTTATTAAGTTGCCAAGGTAGCCTAGTAGAAAGAGACATCTGTGTGTTATGTAGAAAGAGGTGTTGAGTTTGAAATCAGAAAGTTTAAGTCCCGATGCTGAGGCTGCTACAAGCAAATTTGGTAAATTTGCTTAAGCTTTCTGACCGTCTGATTTCTCATCTGAAAACTGGGCATATAATTGTCGTAAGAGGAGAGGCTTTTGAATCAGAAGGACTTAAATTGGATTCCTTTTTCTGCCAAACAAGTTCCATAACCTTTCTGAGTAGTTGAGGTTAATAGTTGTACCCACTATTTTTTTATTTGCTATTAGTTTATTTATAAAATTAGAATACATTGTTTTCAAGAACAAATTCTTTCCATTTCCCTCACTCTCCCACCCAACAAATTGTACAACTGGATAATTAATGTCTCCTCCCCCTGCACATCTACATCCCTCTGCTTCCAACCTCTTCCACCCCTCTTGGATCCTTACTCACTCTTTTTTTATTTTCTTTTTTTTATTTGCTATTAGTTTATTTCCAATGGAAATAATCAAATTAGCATAAAGTAATCCCATATGCGAGGCAACTTCAGTTATTATTTGTGCGATGCTTAGTGTAGAACCTGGCCCTACATGTGCACGGTAAGTGGAAGCGGTTGTTGTTATGGTAGATACAGCATTTGATATTTAAAGATGATGAAAGTTGTGCAGGGCTCTGCTTGATATCTGATGTGCAACATGGACCAATGAAATTTTTTTCCCCTCTGAGCTCTCCAGTTAAAACAAGCTTGGAAGCAGCAGTGGCATCCACTTCTGTAAATAGCTTGCCTCCGGAAACCCTATGAAGCTGGAGAAAGGATGAAAGTCACGCACACAAGTGTCGAGGACTTTCGTTCATAGGGTTGCTATGAGTCGCCTACAACTCGACGGCACTGAACAACAACAACTTGCCACATCAGCCAGACTTTGTAACAGTTGAGTGTGACACAGAGTCTTATGTCACTATTTTAGGAAAAGAGATGTAAGATTACCAGTTCTATTTCAAAAGAAAGCTCTCAACATAACTGCTACCAAGTGTATAGATAATTAACATGATTAAGTTGTGAAGTATATCATTAATATGGAAGAATGTTGTGATTTTTAAATGTAAAAGAAAAATTCCATTTCTTTATTATTATTATTATTATTTGGGGGGGCATGTACCGTCAAATCAGATCTGACTGGTACAGGTGGAAATTGTCCCTCCTTCTCCGGCATAGCATCTGGTGGATTCAAACTGTATACCTTTGGGATTGCAGTACAGCTTCTTGCCACTAGGCCACCAGAGCTCCCTGAAAAATTCCATTTCTAATGCTTGATAGTCGCTCCCTGGTGGTCTAGTGGTTAAGATTTGGCGCCAATGCTTAATAGTAAAGGTTTTTGAAGAACAGAATGATTATCAGATAATTTTCAAGATGTTAGGACACCTTAGTGATAAAATTGATCTAGGAGCCACTCCTCCATGCTGCTAGCCATTTTAATGTAAAGTTACACTGAGCCACACTGAGCTATAACAACAGTACAAATGGCTTGTTTTATAATGTTGACACCTGTGTCCAACAAGATGTTATACTACTGACAAAGTACTTGTTTGTGTAATGATATGATAATCTTTGTACACTTACTCTCTAAATAACATGTATTTGCTTCTTAGAGTGCTTTGAGACTTCAGGTCCTTGGTCAGGTTATGGTGTTCAGAAGCATAAATGAAACTTAAATATACCCAGTATTGCCATTCAGGAAGACAGACAGGCCCTGCTTCTCTTAGAAAGTGTTTATTTTGAAGGTTACAATGGGCAAGGGTGTACCCTCTACACGTTTTTCTTGAGGATTCAACATTTAAAAGTAAAAATGGCAGTGATAGAGGATAAAACTCTTAAGAGCAAGGTATGCTTTTTTGTTCAAGTGCTGTCACGTGTTTTCTCCTGAAAGTAACGCTGTCTAAACTTGTACCTTATCACTTGTTGCTGGGTATAAGGTTGTCTTGTTTTTAAACGAAGGAGGAAAATCTTGTTTTAAGGTGACTCATGTAGTGATGTAGCAGGTTAGTAACGGGGTGGTATGTTGTGTGTCCCCCCAATGAGAACTGGAAATAACAAATACTGGTACTTTCCCTAGCATTTTACACGAATAATTGGGGTTTCTTAGGAATCAGTATATGCAGGGGCTGCTATCATGAGAGCCTTAACAGTCTGAATGGTTACATTGCACTACTTTGTGACCATGGGAATTTTAGGTGTGGCATTTATAGTATATGAGCTGTAATTAGCTTATGCTTTTAAGACTTTAAATATCCACCAGTCTCCCTTACCTGTGATTATTTTTCTTCTGCTGTCCCCTAGGATGCATTCGTCTATGATTGGTGATTTAGCCACTTAAAGTTAATTAACTTCAGCTGCTGAGTCTTTTTTTAAATATTTCCCCCCCTTTTTTAATCTTCCTGTGACTATGGATTTAGATCTAACAGAAATTTGAGTTTGGTCTCTTCATGGTTATGTGGGTATTGCCGTGATACCCTGAAATCCTGCTTGCTAGGAAAAAGGGAGTCACATGTCAATAACTGGAAGATATGTAGGGGACCTTTGGTAACATTGTCTATCCAAGTTATGCTGCTAACACTATGGCCCCACACCAGTAGCTCCAAGAAAGATGGGTAGTCTCCTCCTGTGTGATTTATAGTCTAGGAAACCCAACGGATGGTCAGTAGAGAGTTGGCTCCAACTTGACTGTATTGAGTTCAATTGATGTAGAAGTTTATTTTTCTAGTTACAGAAATTTAGAGACTTATAAAATCTCCAGTTGGAGAAGTTATGTTGAAATATGGCTTTTATTTAACCCCCCCCCAATAGGGTAAAAGGTAGTAGTTTTTCATTTTTGGCTTTAAAGAACAGGATTATTTTCTCCCAGTTCTGGAGTCTAGACTCCTGCATTCAGGGTGTCAGCGATAAAAAAGAAAAAGCTTTCATTGTCACTTTCTGTTTCTAGTAGCTGCCAGCAACCTTTGGTGTTCTTGGGCTTATAGAGAGATGCACCTGCCTCGGCGCCACATGACATCTTCGCATGTATTTCTGCCTATTTGGGGCTCTCTCTCTTCTATTGTAGTTTAATAAAAATTTTCAAGGCAAATTTATTTCCCTTTCAACAGTTTATGCATAGATTGCTCCTTGACTTCAGTTACAGTCCCCTCAGCTTGTCCCTCACTTAGCCCACGACCACCATGGCTTCAGTGTTTCTACCCAGCTTTCCTGGCCTTTTCTCCCTTGTGAAGTTTGCCTTTGGGTAAATGCTGCCCTTTTGATCTCATAAAGTTGAGTGTTCTGAGGAACTTGCTTGTCATAGGAATTATTGTTTACTTATACACATGCACTTTGGCTGTTGGATGATGGTCTCCTGGAGTGGGTTCAGTTCTGAGTTTGAAGGGTGTCTGAGGATCCTGGTCTTAGGGCTCCACTAGGGTTTGTTAGATAGATCAGTCTGGTCTTTAAGAATTTAAAATTCCCTCTACATTTTTTTCTCTTATTCCATCTAAAAAATCTTCTGTGTGATCTCTACGTGGTTTGTTGGGGTGATTGGACATCATATTTTTGTTCTCATGGACATTGCAGTTCGTGTGGCCCATTGGTCCTTTTGACTGATGGTTTCCCTTAGTCTTAGGTCACTCTTCTTTGAAAGAAGAGACTAGTAGTTGTACCTTAGATGACTGCTTTCAAGCTTTTAAGACCCTGGTCATTACTTAGCAAAGTAGGATGTACAACGTTGACTTTACAGACCATGTAGTGCGAGTGGACCCAGATGCTCTCTGAGACTGTACCCCCAGCCCTCAAAGCCCCGTAACTCAGTTCTGAGAGGCACTTGGCTGTGGCTAAGAATTTTTGTTGAGTGTCTCCTCCCCACCCCTCATCTTCATTTTATACATGGCTATATTTGCAGCACATACAAATGTGTTTGTAGAAATATCCACTGCCAAACTGGTATGAGCACTTCCATATGCCATTCTGCATTCTTTGATTTGTATATCTGTGATGCATCTGCTTATGGAGGAGTCCTGGTGGCTTGGTGGTAAGTAGTTGTGCTGCCAGTGAAAAATATAATGCGGTTCAAATCCACCAGCTGCTCTGTGGGAAAAAAGTGGGCATTCCCCTCCATGTAATTTACTGCCTCTGAAAACCTTCTGAAGGGTCAGCTATGACTTAATTCCAATTCAGTGGTACATAGCAATAACAACATCTACTCATAAGTTACTGTTTTGTATTGCTGTTGTGATAGGATTACCTATGTAGTTACATGTCCTGTACTTGGATTTTACTTTTGCATGCAGTTTTATTTATCCCTGTACCAGTACTAGATTCCTTTGGCCACAATAGGTTCTGAGAGTGCAAAGTGTGAGGCCTCCTTCTTGTTCTTCTTTAGCAGGGCTTTATTTATCCAGAGCCTCTTTATTTTGTGAATAAAATTGATTATTAGCTTTCCCATCATGTTAAACAACATTGCTGGAATTTGATGCCTTTTATTTCCTTGTCTTGCCTTGTTGTTCTAGCTAAGACTTTAAATATAATATTGAATAAGAAAGGCAGTAAAGTAAACCTTTGTCTGGTTCGTGTTCTCGAGGGAATACTTTCAGTCTCTCTGTTGAGAATAGTGTTGGTTTTGTTTCTTTGTTGTAATATGCCTTTAATCATGTTTTTAGGGAGCTCTGTTGGCGTAGACCATGGGCAGTTGTACTGCTGAGAGCAATGCCTCTGCCGTACAGCAGTGAGCTTTTGGTAGAATTCTCTAGTTAAGCTGTCTGGACAAAGGTTATTTTGTTGTTACTGTTCATCTTGTTCAAATTTTCTACTTCAGTTCAGTCGGGAAGTGTGAGGATGGCACAGAGTAGAACAAAGTTCAGATCCTTTGTTCATAGGGTCGCTATGTGGCCTATGAGATGGCACCAAACAACAACAATGTATTTCTAGAAATTTGTCCATTTCTTCTAGGCCTTCAAATTGTTGGAGTACCAGTCATAGTTTTCTGTTCTTTTCTTTTTTATTTATCATAGTTCTATTATAATGTAATTCATTTCATCTCTTACTTGGATTATTTGCTTCTTTTTCTTTTTGTCAGTTTGGTCAATGGTTTGCTAATTTCATTGTCCCTTTAAATTTATTTTTTATTGTGATTTTTAACAAAAGTTTACAGAAAGGTTGAGTTTTCATTCATTCATTTCATTCCTTGTTACATGTTTTCTTCCCTCCCTCTCCCTTCCCCCTCACCCAGTCCACTTTGCAATGTACCTCTTGTTCCAGGTTGTTGTCATACATATAATGCCTAATCATATATTCCTTTCAGACCATCCTTCCCTTCATCTGTTCCAATACAGTGTTCGTTTTCTCCTATTCTCCCTCCAACCCCACATGTCAGTCCTATTTTATAACAGCAATGTTATGCAGTGTTTGTCCTTTCGTGATGAAGATATTTCACTCAACATAATATTTTCCAAGTTTACCAATGTTGTTTTACAAGTTCTTTGTTTCTTAGTGCTGCATAATATTCCATGGTGTGAATGTACCATTATTTTTCTATCCATTCATTTGTTGATGGGTAGTTGGGCTGCTTCTATTTCTTTGCTGTTGTGAATAATGCTGCAGTGAATGTGCATACATCTGTTTGAGTTGAAGTTTTGATTTCTTTAGACTATATTCCTAGCAGTGGGATAGCAGGGTCAAACGGTATTTCAATTTCCTGCTTTTTGAGAAAGTCCTGGACCGCCTTCCATAGTGGCTATACTATTTTACATTACCACTAGCAGTGAATATGAGTTCTAGTCTCCCACAGCCTCACCAGCATTTGTTGTTTGCTGCTTAATTGACCTTTTCAAAGACTCAACTTCGGTTCCCCCCGCCCCAGTTTCGTTTATTTCTGCCCTTTGTTATTTTCTTTCTTCTGATGATGATGGACCCTCCTTTTGCTCCTCATTTTCTCTTTATTCAAGCTGCAAAATACTAATCTGGATTCTTCTTTTTTGATGTGTGTATTTATTGTATTTATTGCTACAATTTTTTCTCTGACCACTACGTTGTTTACAGATTTTGTTATGGTGTTTTCCTATTAATTTCTTTCTAAGAATTAGAAAATTCCTTCTATGATTAAGGGATTTTTTTAATTAAAATTTTTTATTTTATTATTTTTTGTATACTTATATTTTATTATTTTTTGGTGGTGTGTGTACATGAGTTGTTTCTCCAGCGCTGAGTTTTTAAATTTATTTATGTCTTTGTGCCTCTTCTAGACAACATATTGATGGATCTTTTTTTAAAAACAAAACAAAACAAAAAAAACCACAACAAAACCAAACAAACCTATTCTGCCAGTCTGTTGACTGATGTATTTATAAGTTCATTTGTTTTCACTGTGATTATTTTTAGGTATGGATTCCTTGTTTTCATTTTGTTATTCTTTTGTGCCGTGGTAATGGTTTCATTTCATTTTCTGTGCTGACTTCTTTTTGTATATGAACTTCATTTTTCTGTCAATTGTTGTTGGTTTTTAGGTTACTGAGTCTTTGATTTTTCTATTTATTTATGTTGTTGAGAGTTTTTTCACTTTTCTTTGTGGCTTGCACAGAGGAGATGGCCCATCTTTCTCCCATGAGTTACTCTAAAGCTTGTATTAATCTTAAAATTAAAAGTTTGTTGTGTCTTGAAGTTGCTTTGCCTTTCTCCTTAATAAGGAAGTTTTATAACTACATTTATTTCTTTATTTCCCTCTTTTTGTTTTTAAGTCATTGACAGCATATAGTTGCTATGGATTCCTGTGTCTAGTTGTTTTTGGTTTTTTTAGGTTTTTGTTTTTGTTTTTTTTAACTTTCATTTTTCAAAGTCCTTATCTGGGGTAGCATCTGGGTAATGCTTCCTGTATCTTTTTCTCAAGATTGTCTTACATTATGGTTCTTTATTCAAAGGACTCTTTTTATGTTTCTTATAAAGCTGATCTGTTTTTCATAAATTTCCTTAGATTCTGCTTGTCTGAGAATGTCTTATTTTCACTGTTGTGAAGGTTTTTGCTGGGTGTGTGATTCTTGGTTGGTAATTCTTTTCCTTCAGAATTTTATATGTCATCTTCTTGCCTCCATAGTTTCTATCAAGAAATCAGAACTTAGTCTTATTGATGCCTCTTTGCATTTGGTACTTAATGTTTCCAGAGTTATTTTTAGAATTTTCCCCTCTGTCTTTGTTACAGAATGTTTGATTACAGTATATTTTAGTAACCTTTTTTTTTTTTTTTTTAAGAGGAGTCTATCCTCTTTGGGGCTGTTTGAGTTTCTTGGATTGAAATCTTATCTTTCAGCATACTACTTTTTTTCCATAAATCTTCATTATTTCTTTCTGTGCTTTTCTTTATTTTTTCTTTTAAATTTTCATTCTTCTGTTCAAGAGTTTCAATTTCATATAAATTATTCCTTTGGATAGTGCCCCACATATGTCTTAGGCTATCTTTATTATTTTTTCTAAGTGTTCTTCAGATAAATTAGTATCAAGAGTTTTGAGTCTTTTTTGTATTGTCACCTTTGAATGAGCTCTACTTCTATGTCCTTCCATTGAGCTATTAGTTATCTATTATTTAATGTTTTATTTTTAACCTTCTTACTTTATAGTTGTTTTTATATTGTTTCTAATTATTCATTTTGTTCTTATATTCTTAACCTCAGCTTTTCTAAGGTTTTGTCTATATTTTCCTTGATCTCTTTTAGGATCCTTTGTGTCTTTTGAATTCCTTACCAATTAAGTAGTTCAAGTATCATTTCTCTGGAAGCTCTTTTTTTACCAATTTTATTAATTTGTTTGAGTCATCATGTTCTGTTTCTTTATGCAATTTGAAATTGTCTACTATCTCCAAGGAGTTCTGGTGGCCTAGTGGTTAAAGAGATTCACTGTCAACTCAGAGGTAGGCAGTTCAAATCCAGCAGCTACTCCAAGAGAGAAAGACGGGTAGTCTCTTTCTATAGGATTTAGAGTCTCTGAAAACCCTCTGTAGGGTCAGCTATGACTCAGTCTGATTTGATGGCATACAACAACACCAACTCCAAAGCATTTAAGTGTCATTCTATTGAGAGATGGACTGTATGCTTGTTTACTTAGTCCCAGATTTTTGTTTTGCTTTGATATATTGAGGTGTGTAGGACAGACAACTAATTGTTCTTCCTGACTCTGAGTGAGCAGGCAAGATTATCCCTGGTTGCTATTCTCTGGGCATGCAAGATGTCTTAGGGCAGTTTGGGCAGGTACTGGTCATCATCTGTCAGTGCTCCATGGTGTGGAAACACTCTACAGTTTGCTGGGGCAGTGGACAGGAGGCAGCTGGAAGCAAGAGAATATTCCTCCTCCACTTGACCAAAGAGTGGGGTTCATGGCATGTGTTCGGAAGCATGGGAACATTTTCCTGCTGTCCACTGGGTCAGAGCAGGCTTGGGTCAGGTTCAGGGTGCACATTAATCAAGATGGGAACACTACCACACTTCTTTGTGAATTAGGGAGGGCTTGGCCAGAGATTGGGTAGGTGACCAGGAGCACAGAAATGATTTCTTGTCACTGGTGGGCTGGAGTAAGCTCAAGAATTTGAGAAGCTAATTGCCTGGGTGTTTTACTTGCTGATATGTCACCTCAAAAGGGTTTAGATTAAGGAGTAATGGGAAACCTCAATTGCCTTTTGGGAAAGTTTAAAATTTCAGTTTGAACCTTTGAATATTCTATCTTTCATCTTGAGTTAAAAGATTATCTAATGTTTTGTTTTTGGGGTGTTTTTTTTTATGATGACCATCTATACATAAGCTAGCAATTGATTACAAGTGTAAGTACTTGGGTAGTAGCAAAATTTCTTAAAGCTGTTTTCTTATTTGGGTAAAAAAAAAAAAGGAATTATCAAAGTGGGTAGCTGGGAGTGTGAGAATATCCTCCCACTGCATGGTGGGTTGGGATAAGCTTGGTTGAAGGTCAGGTTGCATAACCAGGGTTGAAGAAATGCTCTTCTGCCGCTTGGTGGCTTAGGTGGCTCAGGCTGGACCGTCCTGCTGACTCTCTTGTGGCTCTATTACCACTCCCACCACTTGCTGGCTTTGGGTGTGTCAGACAGGCCAGTTGGAAGCATCTTGATGACACTCTGTGGATCCATTACTCACGTTCATTCAGCGCACCACTCAGCCTGTCTGTGACTCCTGGTTCCTTCCTTGTTCTGTAGACACAGGGGTTCTGTCGCTCTGGCTCTCCTTACTTTCTCTTCTTATGCCTAGTTCATGTTCTGCTCACATTACTTCACTCTAGATATGTCTACACAGTTTCTCTGTTTCCTGGTGGGAGTGCCATGAAGTTGACTTTTCATGCCACTCACCTAGGATCTCTGCTGTCTTTATCTCAACATGATCACACTGTGCCAGGCAGACAGGCACACCATTTTTGTTTGTTCTATTTTTCAATTGGTGGTCTGTTCTAATTACTTATCCTTTCACTTGATGTTCATAGTTTCAAGATTGCTGTTCGTGCTGACTGATAGGAGGCAGCATCCAATCTTTTATTTAAATGGTAAAATTATTTTATCTTTTTAAATAAAATTATTATTTTATACTGGCTTACTTATAAAGTTCGTGTGCATTGTTTTTTACACCACATCTTTCCCATTTCCTTTACCCACTCCTCCCTCCCTCCATCAAATTGTGTGACCCTATGATTAACCACACCGTGCCTCAACCCACTCCACCCTGTGCCTGCCCATCCTCACCCCTTTGCTCCCTCCCTCACCCACTTGGATCCTTATACATGTTCTACAATTATGGTCTTACATAGTATTTGTCCTTTTGGGACTGAGTTAGTTCACTTAGGCAGCATCTAGTCTTGTGTATTCCAAACATAGCAGCAAGAGACAAAGGAAAAGTGTCAGTTTGGAAAGGAAACAAATGGTTATTAAACAATGCAAAGTTGAAAAACCAGTGAATTCTGTTGCTCATGATTTAGGCCTATATGTATGCTAAGTAATACTGTTGTCATACAATGTCCAAATTACATAATATTCTATTTTACAGATCATATATTGGGTGTTAAGTAACATGCACCTTCAGATAGTTAGTGAAGCAGGAGGCTAGTCCCTTCAGATGTTTGGTAAAGTAGAGGGCCTCTGGGGCAAAGAACATTCTCATTTTGAGATTCACTGGCACAATAACTACAATAATGGACTCAAGCATGTGGTGTCAGTCATGAGGAAGACACAGGCGCAGGCAGCGTTTAATTCTGTGATCGTTCATTCATAAGGTCGTTATGAGTCAGTCAGCACTTACTTCACTAGCCAGCTATTTATCTAAGGAAAATTGATAATTTATGGAACTGATGTAACATTTCTTTCCATCATTGATGCTCTTTCACTCAAGTTAACTTTAGTTTTCCAAGGGTAGTAAATCTTCCTTTAAAAGTGAGTTTGATTTTTTAGATTTAACAACAACAAAAAATCATTTGTATCTATGTCCTTATTAGTTTAAGGACTAAAACTTTTGAGTATCTGTTGTATTTCTGGTCCCTGTAAAATGCTGTTGTTATTGTTAGGAGCTGTTGAGTCAAGTATGGCTTATAGCAACCCTGTGACCAATAGATCTGAACCCTGGCCTATCCTGTATCATCCTCATCCTCTCAGACATACCTGAGCCCATTGCTGCAGTCACGGTGTCAGGCCATCTCACTGAAGGTCTTCCTCTCTTTCACTGACCCTCCACATTTCCAAACATGATGTCCCTTTTCATGGGTAGCCTCTCCTAACAACATGCCCAAAGTATGCGAGATGAAGAATATTTATAATCATTAGTCCCTGAACGCAAAACTGTGGGAAAATGATGGGTGCATAACCCTGGGGCAGATGGCACATCAAAGACTGTTCCAGAAATCTGGCAGGGAGATGCAGAATGTGAAAGAGTGCTGTCAGCCCAGAATCTTTATTTGCAAAAATAATCATTTGATAAAAGCAAACAGGCAAGCAAAAATAGTCTTGACTACAAGTTAATAAAATAAATTTTAATAACCAGTAAGCTTGCATAAAGAATATCTCTGCTAATATTACAAAACAGTTTTAATAAGAAGAGTATCATAGAACCTGTGAAGATGACTAACTTAAAATATACATTCTATTGTGTTGTGTTTTTTTTAAGTACAAAACTTTCATTAGTTCTATACACTTTCATTGGCTTTTACATTTATTTTTTACCTTCAGATAGTCTCTAACGGTTTTCACCATGTAAAAATTACCCTTGATTTTGTCCATTTCCCCCTGCTTTTCATATATGCCTCTAACCACGTTCTATTATTTATTTTTGTAGGTTTAAGGAGAGCCTCCTTTCAAAGTAAATATGAGAGAGAGAGAGAGAAGAGCACACTAGTAAAACTGAAGAATAATTTGAGCTGACTCATCTGAGAGACAAAGTAGTTAAAATAAGATCCTCCTCCCCCAATGGTGTTAAAAGATGTTAAATAATAAAAATTGCCTTCTAAAGCAAAAATAACAAATTACTGAGGGTTTTGTTGGTATTTTTTTTAGAACAGAAAGTGTATGATTGATAGGGTGACCTTATAATTTGTTATCCACACCAGGGTAATAATAAGAATAAAAAAAATTGCTATTATTTAGCCATTTTATTGTACAACTAGGGGTTAAATAGGGCTAGGGCGTATTGGGACATGTGGCCACTCTAGTGATAGTGGATTCTAGAAAACAAGCCCAAAGCGAGAATTCACAGGGATTGCTTTTTAAAAGTGGTTGTGATGCACACACGAGAGGCTCTGCTTTTGTGTAAACAATTACTTGCTATGCACCAGAGAGCTGGGTAATGTCTAGGGTTGATAGAAGGAAAGTTGATGCCTTTGAGCTGTGATGCTGGAGAAGAGTATTGAATGTACCATGGACTGCTAGGAGAACAAACAAGTCCATCCTAGAGAGGGTGAAGCCAGGCTGCTCCTTGAAGGCAAGGATTCTGAAGCGTCGTCTGACATACTTTGGACATGTTGCAAAGCAAGATCAATCCTTGGAGAGGGATGTCATGCTTGGGAGGGTAGAGGGACAGCACAGGAGAGGAAGACCCTTGATGAGATGGATTGATTCCATCACTGGAATAATGGGGATAAGTGTGTCGGAGACAATAAGATTAGCAGGGTTTAGGGCTGTTGTACATAGTGTCGCTATGAGTCGCAGGCAACTCAGTGGCATATAACAACAACAACAACATGAGATTGTGCTCTTTGTAACTGATTAAAGAATCAAAAAGATCATTTATAATAATAAATGTAGATTTTTATAATTTTTAAGTTTGTATGTATTATATCTTTAAGTAAATTAGTGTGTGTTCATTGCCATTCCTGCCTGCTAGTTAAGGAATAGGACAAGCTGCAATAAAAAAAGAGACCTGTACATACATTATGTACAGATTATGTCATAATAACAACAGAGGTTATTGTTATGTGCTTTTGAGTCAGAACCGACTCATAGCTGACTCCCTAGTGGATTTTGAGAGAAAGGAAATTGCACAGGAAGAGTTTGCCTATCTTTCTCTCTTGGAGCAGTTGGATTGGCAGTAAGATTAAAATTAATTTCTCTGTCATGGAGCAGTCAAGAGAAATCTACCATTAATGGATTCTAATATTTAACCTGAATTTAAAACGATTATTAAGGAGGAAGATACTTTATTTAGAATTTTTTTCTCTTTATATTCTTTGGTAACCACCTAACATTAAGTTAGTTATTCCTCTGTATTTGAGTAGAAAATTTAGACACACATACACACACATCTTTATAATATTTTACTGGGTTTTTTTGGCTAGGGGTCATTCTTCTCCATTAGTCTGATTTCAGGTAGCTTTCTTACTGTCTGTCCCTCCACCCTTCCAAGCATGATGTCCCTTTCCAAGAACTCATCGCTCTTGGCAACTTCCCCAAAGTATATGAGATAGAGCTTCAAAATCCTTGCCTGCAAGGAGCAGCTTTGTTTCACCCTCTCTAGGATGGACTTGTTTGTTCTCTTAGCAGTCCATGGCATATTCAGTACTCTTCTCTAGCACTACAACTCAAAGGCATCAATTCTTCTTCTGTCATCCTTAGTCATTATCCAGCTCTCTGATTAGAGAGCAATTGTGAAGACCATGGCCTGGATCAGGTGCACCTTAGTCTCTAGACTGACATTGTTGCTTCTCAGTACTCTGGAGAAGTCCCTGACAGCAGATTTTAGCAGATTTTCCCAGTACAATTCGTCTTTTGATTTTTTTAAAAAATTTTATTATTTTTGTGTGAGTGTACCGTCAAATCAGATCTGACTGGTACAGGAGGAGATTGTTCCTCCTTCCCCCGGCAGAGCATCTGGTATATTCGAACCGTGCGCCTCTGGGATTGTAGTTGCAGCTCCTTTCCACTAGGCCACCAGAGCTCCCCGTCTTTTGATTTTTTTGACAGCAGGTGCCAAGAGTGTTGATAGTGAAGCCAAGCAAGCTGTAATTGTTAACAAACTCATTTTCTTCTCCATCTGTCATGGTGCTGCCAGTCGGCCCAGTGGTGAGAATCTTTCCTTGATGTTGAACTTCGATCCATATTGAAGACTACAGTCCTTGACCTTCTGCTCTGGTAGCACAGTCCATAGAGAGTTGTGCGAACACAAAGGCTGTGCCTTTCTGGTGGTTTGAAGCTACCAGTAGCACCAAGGGAGAAATGGCCATTCTCCTCCTGTGTGATTTACAGCTTCTGAAAACCCAGTATGGGACCAGCTGTGAATCAGTTCTGAATCCACAGCAATGGCAGGGGGGTGAGTATGAAGAGAATATGTCAGGCATGGTAGGAGATAGGAATGCAAAGCCTAGGCTATGAGGGACCTTATGTAATATATTGTCATTGGGTGCCATGTAGCCAGCTCCGACTCACTGACTTTCTGTACAACAGAAGCAAACGCCAGCTGGCCCTGAGCCATCTTCATAGTCATGGCTGTATTTTGGCCCATTGTTGCAGCCATTGTGTTATTCCGTTTCTTTGAGGGTCTTCCTTTTTCACTGGCTCTCACCAAGCAGTATGTCCTTCTCCCTCCTGGCAACATGTCCAAAGTATGTAAAATGAAGTCTTACCATCCTCATGTCTGAGGAGCATTCTGACTGTATTTTTTTTTTCTTTCATGACAGATTTGTTCTTTTGGTAGTCCATAGTATACTCATTTTTCTTTGCTAAAACTACAATTCAAGTGTGTCAGTTCCTATGTCTTTCTAATTCACTGTTTAGGTTTCACATTCAAATATTGTTTGGTACCACACAGCTGACTATGACTTCTAACAACCTTATCAACAACAGAAACGTCATCGTGACCTGCACCACCCTCATGATCTCCTTCAGGCTCAAGCCCATTGTTCAGTCACTATCAATCCATCTCATTGAGGATTTTCTTCCTTTTTTTGCTAGTCCTCTCCTTCCCCCTTTTTCTAAGGCCTGGTACCTCCGTACGCAACACACGCAAAGTATGTGAGACCAAGTTTCACCATCCTTGCCTCTAAAGATAATGACACATAATGACAACTATCGATCTATGCTGTTTCTCACTCCATCTCATCAAGTCCCTATTGCATCCTGCTTATTCTTTCTCTCCTGACTGCATGTCTTCCGAGACAGATTATGTGATCAAATTTCCATTTTAGAAAGTTACCCTTGTAAAAAGTATACTTGAAGGCAGCCAAGATACCCTTGCACCCTATTACTCTAGTGAATGAGGAACAAGGAGAAAAGATAATAGTCAAAAGGGAAGAATTGGAGATAAGGCTTCAGTGTTGAGGTTTCAGGACCTGGGTGAAAAGTGATGCTGTTCACTGAGATAAAGGATACAAGGGCCACATTAAATAAATATTGGAGGCAACAATTTTGAGGTCTATGTATATGAGACAACCAAGGGAGAAATCCCGCATTGGATAGCACAAAGAAATTTAGGCTGGAGACAAAAAATGATAGTAACCACTTACTGAGTTTTTGCTTAAATGTATTAGGCATTATAGAAACACATTGTATCTATTATGTCATGCTTTGTTAGATGTTGAGTTGGCTCTGAATCATAGGTACCCTATTTTCAGTAGAATGATACTCTGCCTGATTCAGCACTTTTGTCACAATTTCTGCTGTGCTTATGGCGGTTACTGCCATCACTATGTTAATCCATATCACTATCTCATTGAGGATCTTCCTCTTTTCCTCTGACACTCTGCTTTTCCAAGTATAATGTCCTCTTACAGGGAATAGCCCCTCCTGAAAACATGCCCAAAGTATATGAAATGCAGTTTTACTGTCCTTGCTTGTAAGGAGCACTCTCAGTTTAATTCTTCCAACACAGATTTTGTTTGTTCTTTTGGCAGTCCACAGAAGATATGGTATTCTTCACCAACACCGCAATTCAGAGACCTAAATTTTTCTCTGGTTTCCTTATTCATTATTAGTCCAATTGTCATATGCATATGAAACAATTGAAAATGCCATGATTTGGGTCAGGCATATCTTATTTTTAAAGAGGCATCCTTGTTTCTTAGCTCTTTTGAGCAGTCCCTGGCAGCAAATTTGCCTAATATGTCATTTGCTTTCTTAGTCCTTTTGAATTAGTTCTTATTTTACGTATTACAAAATTAAGGACACAAAATCACACAGTAAGTCTAAAACTGTATTGAAGCTGTGGGTGTTTAATTGTGATCAGTAAAGAGAATATATAGGCTGAGAAAAGGAAGGATGAAGAATACTTCTTGGAGGCAAAAATGACAAAGCTTCAGCTCTCATGCATTGAGCTGCTTGTTAGGAGAGCCCATTCTTTGGAGAGGGAAATCTTTCTTGGGAAGGCGGAGGGTTTGTGAAAGAGAAGAAGATCCTCAGATGGATTGACATAGTGACTGCTGCTATGGGCTCGAGTGAGTCAGAAATTATGAGACAAGATAGGACAGAGGAGTTCAGATCAGTTGTTCATAGCATCGCTGTGAGTCATACTCAATGGCACCTAACAGCAACAACAAAAAGTAACAAAGGTGTGAGATAAGTAGAGACCTAAAGACAGATTTCTAGGAAACTCGAGAATTAATATCCTACAAATAAAACTAAAAAGGAACAAATATCAAGAGCGGCAAGATCCAAATTGTGTTCCACAGTTCATTTGCCATATGTCACTTGCGACTCATAGCGACCCCTATGTACAACAGCCCTAAACTCGGCTCTGCCCTGTGCCAATGTACTGTCTCTGACACACCCATCCTGATTACCCCAGTCACTGAATCAATTCACCTCATAGATAGCCTTCCCCTTCTGCTCTGTCCCTCCACCCTACCAGGCATGATGTCCCTCTCCCAAGGACCAGTCCCTCCTTTAAAAGGAGGATGAGAAGAGTGCTGATGTCATGTAAATTTCAGTAACTCGGCAGAACTCTATCTTGTAGAGGAACAGTGCTCTTATATAGCAGCCAAGAGGAAGAACCATTTCTTGTAAATTAGAGTGCAAAGAACTTCTCTAAAGTGGAATTCAAGAAATCCTATAGTAAAGAGACCTATTTAATCAGTAACCTCCCCCTCATCTCCTCAGTTCTTGTGCATAATACTCATTAACTTCCCAGGACTGAAAACGAGATAGGATGAAATCCAAGTGAGTGTGTCATCACAGAAGCTAAGGGAAAGAAGTCTCTAAAAAGAAGTGGTCATTGTTGGGTAAGAAGTCTTGGGTAGGGCAAGAAAGATAAGAGTAGAAAGTCGGTTGGCTTTGTCCATTAGGTCAGTAGTGACTTATCTGAGAGCATTTTCAGTGGAGTGGTTGATCAGAGATAAATTATAGCGGATAAAGAAGTAAATGAATGGCTAAGAAGAGAAGATAGTAAGCTGAGACTGTTCTTTCCAAACCTTGTGTTTGAAGGGAAAGAAAGGAGCTAGAGAGGGATGTGGGGTGAGAGAAGGGTGTCTTTGTGTTGTTTGAGCTTTGAGGGTTTTTTCCCCCTACTGATGGAATGAAATAATAAGGAAAGAAGAGGGTCAGAATGCTACAAGGACAAGAGGATGATTCATGTGCCAAAATTTTAGAGGTGTGAGAGCAGGGAGATTCCAAGGAAGAGCTGAAGAAATGAAATCAGCTTTAGAGGCATGGGGAGTAGTGCCTTAAGCTCTAATACAGCGTTGCCCTTAAGAACTATTGAGACCTGGATTATTCTCTCTCTCTTTCAAGTAGGATTCTTAGCTTTTCGCGTTTGCGTTTGGTCTGCTTATTATAGCTTTTCTGAATCTTTGTCCTCATTGTCACAGTGCCAGCTGTCACTTCCTACTGTCAGTGTGTCTTCCTCCAGCCCCTTTTTACTTTTGCTGATTTGTTGCTTTATGTATGTTCCCAGTTGGAAAACCAAAAGATTAAGCTGTTCAGAATTAGATAGGCATCAAGAATAAACTGAAGATCGAAAAAGCATCCCTCTCCCTTCCACTACTTGCCATGGAACAGAAGTCTTAAATGTGGGAACATCTCTTTTCTGTACTTAAAATTTCCTTTTTAAGATGAAGTGATAGTTGAGAATTGCTTTGGAATTCCTACATTTTTTTCATATATTAATTTGTTGTTTAAAATGCCTGTTTACTATTTTCTTTCTCTACTGGTAATATTCTGAAATTCATTTCCTTGAGTTTCCAAAAGTTTCTTGATGGGAAATGTCTTCAAACTATATATTGTTTATATAAACTCTTTTCTTCAGATTAAAGAAAAGTAATAGGCTGACCAAGACATAAAATTGTGTAAGATTAAATATTTTTTGATTAGTACCAAGTATTTGTGGTATGTATGGTCTATAGTGAGGCCTTTTCATTTTACATGGGTCACTATATAATGATGCAATTCTGCTTTGTGCTTTTATGGGCTATTTATGGTACTTGCAACCAGAGCAAATAGTTCTTCCTTTCAAATTAAAAGTCTGGAAAGTTTTCGGTTATCTTTTGACCACTTTTCACAAGTCAAAAGTTTGGAGTCTCTTTTTCACTTATTTTCTTTCTTTTCTTGGCAGCCAACATAGATTGTTCAACATTTTGGAATTTGTGTAGAAGTATATATGAAATCGAGTGGTTTCATTTAGATACCATAATTCAGGGAAGTGTTTGTGTTAAATGTTATTAGATGCAAGTGGAGCCTTAACAAATCAGACTCATGGGCCTTCTCCCCTGTCGCACTAAATCAAATTCTCTTTTGAGGAGGCGTAGAACTTAACAGGCAAGTGATTCTAATAAGTGCTAACATGTGAAAAGTTGATTAAATTTGACCCAGTCTAGTTCTCTGTTAAAAAGTAGGAAAAATATCCCTGTTAAAGTTTTAACTCTAATAAATACCTGTCCAGGCTTTTCATGGGGTGAGTTTTAGAAATAATTCTTCTGATGTGAATTTTATGGGTTACTTATTCTTTTTTTAAAAAAAACCAACTCAATTTTTATGTAAGAATAACTTTGTCTTGTGTTTTAAAAAAAGCCTTTATTTTAGATGAAAATGATAATATATATACCACGAAAGTTATTTCAACTTTTCTTTCTAGCAACTTTCTCTACTGCTGGTATGATTAAGGTATAATGCAGTAGGCAATAGAAATCTTAACTATAAAAAGTTTGGTTTCCAAAAATGATTCCATTTTTCCCTTTTCAGAGATGCCTGACTAGGTTCTGCTCCTCCTATGTAATACATAAAATTAATTTTTCCTTTAATTTTGGTGTGAAAGCAATACTCTTTTTTTTTTTTTTATTATTATTTTGTGTGCGTGTACCGTCAAATCAGATCTGACTGGTACAGGAGGATATTGCGCCTCCTTCTCCGGCAGAGCATCTGATGGATTCAAACCGTGTTCCTCTGGGATTGCAGTGCAGCTTCTTGCCACTAGGCCACCAGAGCTCCCCTGAAAGCAATACTCTTAATGTCTGATTCTACACAGAGCCTTTTCAGCCATCCCATGAAGCTCCTTTAGTCTTGAACGTCATGATTTTAGGTTTTTCCTTGCTCGTATCTTGTCGGTTTCCACAGAAGGGTCAAGTATAATCACTAAGCACAGGAGGTTTTATTATCTTCACGTGTATTTGTTTGTAGAAACTATTTGTAAGATCATTTTTTTTAATTAGAAGTACAAAGCTGAAAATACTTCTTTCCTAAAATTAACAGTAGCAGCATCCTCTAAATGCCAGTTCAAAAGACCATATAATACAAATCTGATCCTTGTGCTTTCAAAGTTTCTTCAGAGAAAAACTAATAAGAATAACCAGTGGTTACTGAGTACTTACTCTGTACCAGACACTATTCTGACTTTTTTATAGGTCTGATTTAATTCCTTACTTACAGTGTGCATATTATCCCCGTTTTACAGCTGAAGAAATTGAGGCAGAGCTGAGGGGTGGAACACAGTGAATATTTAGGCTGTCTGACATCAGAGTTCACTTATCCTAACAAATGAACATTTCAAGATAGATTTGCTTTGTCTTTCTTAAATTAAAAGTTCAGTCCTGAATTCTACTACATATTAGTTTTGGTCAGGAAACAGGAGCAAGGAAATACACATGAAGCACCTGCCCTATTAAAACTATGAGTAGAATCTGACTTGATGGCATTTAATGTTAAAGTTCAGGCTTACACTCCACTAAACCTTGTTAAGCAATTCTACAATGACAATATAAAAATATACACAAATGTATGTCTTTGTTCCAACTCCTTTTTTGATGTTATTAAATATGCTCTCTGCTAATCAGGTGTTTTATGACACTAATTGCTGAGCCAACTCTTAGGTTGGTATATCATGTTAATGGGAGGAGCCAGTCCTTGGAGAAAGATACCATGTTTGGTAAAGTAGAAGATAGGCTAAAAAGAAGATGACACTTAACGAGATGGATTGACAAAGTGACCACGACAGGCTTAAATACAACAGTAGTTATGAGGTTGGGACAGAGTTGAGCAGTGTTTAGTGGTATTTTGCATAGAGTGGCTTTGACCTGATAACAACAACAGTCATCCACAGGTGGCCCCACAAGCCTGGCAATGTAGAAAAATGAACACTGGTCTGATAATCAGGAGAACATTTTGTCTAACTTTGCTGCTATTCAGACCTGGAACCCTGCCCAGTCTCTTCATCAATCTGACTCGAATTTTTCAATCTGAGAAATAATGTTGAATCTCTAAGGTCCTGTCTAACTTTATCACTTGAGATACCATATATTCTTGATATGATGGAACAGAAGTTGGAGCAGTGCTAAAATTGAGTTTGTTCTTTGAATCGTATAGTCGTTATTGGCAAGCACACAGGGAACACGCTATGGGGAGGGTTCTGCATCTGTGAAGTAGAAACCTCTGTCCTTGCACAGGAAATAAGATTTACATACTGTCTTGGAAATGTATTTTTAGATGCTTTAAGGGTTTTTAATGCTTAAATATATTCTCTAATGGATTAGTATATTGCTGACTAAAAATAGGACTTTGGAAACTTTGATTTTTTAAAGAATTCTTAGCAAAGTGAACTTGGGCAGGGGGGTGGGAGGGAAGAAATTGTGCAACAATAAAAGAATCATTTTAAAGAGAAATGTACAGCAATGAATGAATGCAAATCCAAGTTTTTTGTAAACTTATGTTAAAGTATTAATAAAAACTTTTTGTTTTTTTTTAAATATTTTTTTTAATTTAATGAAAATTTACAGAGACTTTGGATTTCCATTCATTCATTGTTGCACTTTTCTCCCTGCCCCCCCCCCCCCCAGTACACTCTTCTCTTTGAAAAGTAAAAGAAAAAGTCTTTCATTGTTTTACAATCCCTCCCCCCAGGTCCACTCCACTATGCAGCCTTCGTTCTGGACTCCTGTCATGACAATAATACCTAATCACATATCCCTTTTAAACACTTTTCTCCCTCATCTGTTTCCATGCAGTATACATTATTTATCCCATCTTTCTCAGTCTCCTCCCAACCCTGATGTCAGTCCCACTTTGTGATTGAGATATTTCACTCAGCATAATGTCTTCCAGGTCACTCATTTTGAATAATATTGCATGAGTTCCTTGTTTTTCAGTGCAGCATAGTATTCCATTGTGTGATTATACTAGAGCTTCTCTATACATTTGTTTGTTGATGGGAACTTAGGTTGTTTCCAACTCCTTGCTATTGTGCACAAAGCCGCGATAAACATGGGTATGCATATATCTGCTTGGGTGGCAGTTATGGTCTTTTGGCGGTATATCCCCAGTAGTGGAATTGCTGGGTTAAATGGTATTTATATTTGCAACTTTTTGAGAAAGCGCCATACCACCTTCCACAGTGGTTGCACCATTTTATACTTCCACCAACAGTGAAAAAGGGTTCCAGTTTCTCCACAACCTCACCAGCATTTATTGCTTGCTGTTTTGTTAAATTTTGCTATTCTGACTGGGATGAGATGATATCTCATAGTTGTTTTGATTTGCTCTTACAGCTAGGGATTTTGAACATTTCTTCATGTGCTTATCGGCCATCTGAATGTCTTCTTCCGTGAGGTGTCTGTTCATATTCTGTGCCCATTTTTCAATTGGATTGTTTACCTTTATCTTGTGATAATAAAAATTAAAAAAAAAATTTAAAAATTGACCTAGAGGACCTTTTGGTTCAGCAGTGGGAGTTTGAGGGTAAGAAGGGGTTGAAGGATAATTTAGGAACTAGATTTAGGTTTGCCTGGGAAACTGCCAGTATGTGCCTTCTTATTTGTTTTTCATGATATTCTGACCAGAAATCTCTGAATAATAATAGTATATCCCAATTATAGATTGCCTCATGTGTCTTGCAACACTTTGCCAAGGAACCTACAAGGCATATATGGCTATTAAAAGGATATGAAAGAATAGTCAAGTATTCTTTAAGCATATTTTTTAAGAGGAGGATTTACTGTTGTTAAAATGCTGTTTTTACTAAGAATTAATTTATATGTTCAATGTAATTCCAGTCAGAGTCTCAACAGACTTTTTTCTAGGAACTTGATAATCTAATAAGAAAATTCATTTGGAAGAGAAAATACTCAGAAATAGCAGGACATTTTTAATAAGAGATTGAGGGAAGTTATGCCATAGCAGATATGAAGGCATCCACCAGAAGTTGTTTCCAGGAGCCCTGATGGAATAGTTGGCTACATGTGGGGTTGCTTACCAAAAAGTTGGCATTTTGAACTTATCATTTGCTCCACAGGAGAAAGATGTGGCAGTATGAATTGAAGCTTAACATCAGAGAGGCAAAGATTCTCACCACAGGGCCAGTCAACAACACCATGAGAGATGGAAATGAGATTGAAGTTGTTAACAGTTACAGCGTGCTCAGCTCCACAATCAGCATGCTTAACATCAGCAGTCAGGAAATCAAAAGACTAATTTTATTATGGAAATCTGCTGTCAGGGACTTCTCCAAAGTGCTAAAGAGCAACAATGTCTGTCTAAAGCTTAAGATGCACCTGATTGAGGCCATGGGCTTTGCAATTACTTGCTATCCATCGGAGAGCTGGACAGTGACCAAAGATGATGGAAGAAGAATTGATGTCCTTGAGTTGTAGTGCTGGAGAAGAGTATTGAACATACACCATGGACTACCAAGAGAACGAACAGATTTATCCTGGAAAGGGTGAAACCAGGCTGTTCCTTGGAGGCAAGGATTTTGAAACTCCATCTCATATACTTTAGGCATGTGGCCAGGAGGGACCCATTCCCTGGAGAAGGATATCATGTTTAGAAGGGTGGAGAGATGGCACGGGAGAGGAAGACCCCAGATGAGATGGATTGACACTGCAACTGGAGTTACCAGGGTCAATGTGTCAGAGATACTGTGACGGTTCAGCATAGGGCAGAGTTCAGATCTATTGTACATAGAGTCACTCTCAGACACAGGTGACTTGAGAGCACATAACAACAACAAGCATATAATGTAATACTATTTATCTAACATAAAACGTCGTTTCTTTTGCCAAATTAAACACTGACATATGCATAATCTAAAAAAATCTGAGAAATGCAGTTATCTCTAAGGAGACTGAACATGTAATTGGTAGTTAAAGGGGACTTCAAACTTATTTCTGTATTTAAGAGAATTATATTTTCTATAACATTTAATTTCTCTAGATGTCTTTTTTAATGGATTTTTATTTTCCTATACTGGGTGTTTAGTAAGTTATTTTACACACACACACACACACACACACACACACACTTTTATAACAGAGGCACTTACATTTTTTTAAGGAAGAAATAGCAACCCTGTAATAATTATGGAAATTTGAAAAAAATTACTTGAATCATGAAAGCCGGTCTAAGTAAGTTTGAAGGGTTGTTGTTGTTGTTGTGTACCATGGGACCCAACCTATAGCTGACCTTCCAGCGGGTTTTCATAGACAGCATGGGAGGAGATTGCCTAGTCGTCTATCATGGAGCATCTGGTGGGATTCAAGCTGCTTGCTTTCTGGATTGCAGTCCAGCTTCTTGCCACTCGACCACCAAACCCCCACAAAACCAAACTCATTGTCATTGAGTGGATTTGGTCTCCTACCAACACTCTATAAGAATTGAGTGGAACTACGCCATAGGGTCTTCACAACTGTCAATCTTTATCGAACATTCTGCCACTTCTCCTACAGAGTAGTTGATGGGTTTAAACTGCCAAGTTTTGGTTAGCAGGCAACAGCTTTAACCACCAGGTTTCCTGAGAATGCACTAGACCAACCTTCCTTCCTTCCTTCTTTCCTTCCTTCTTTCCTTCCTTCCTCTCTCTTTCCCTCTTTCCTTCCTCTCTCTCTTTCCTCCCTCCCTCCCTCCTTCCTTCCTTCCTCCCTTCCTTCCTTCCTCTCTTCCTCCCTTCCTCCCTTCCTCCTTTCCTCCCTTCCTCCCTTCCTCCCTTCCTTCGTTCCTTCTTTCCTTCCTTCTTTTCTTTCTTGAAGTAAAATATAACTTAATTCATTTTACCAATAGGCCACCAGAGATCCCTTGAACTGAATCCACTTTTAAGGTGTTGCTGCCTTCCTTTTAATTAATTCCAGTTTTCTATCAGAGATTTTAACAAGTCAAATGGGTACTTTGTATAGAAGTTTTAAGATTGTTTTCATTAGTAATTACCAGAATCTTCCTTCATTTTTTTGTGTATTTGAGTGTGAGGTGTCTTTGATTTTTGCAGTGGATTCTTAAAGATTGAGAAGAAGAAGAATTGTACTCAGATCTCAATCTAAATTTCATCCCCTTCGGAAATGTCCAAGCTTCTGACGGCTAGAAGGCCAATTCTTTAATTCTTCTTGATAGAATAAAATTATTTTTGTGTTGGACTTTCCCCTAATAATTCTCTAAAGGTTAGGTAGGATTTGGTGAGGTGAAAAATAAAAAGGGAGAGGAGAAGGAGGAAAGAAATAGCAGAGACATGGAAGCTGAAGACATTGGGATGAGTCCAGATAATTTGACTATTCTAGATAGCACATCTTTTGCGTGGGGGAGAGGTTGGAGATTAAAGAGGAAAACAGAGAAGGGTCAAGCCTTAGAGGGACTGACATGCCTGGGTGAGAACTTTAGATTTAAACTTTAGCTTCACCATTTTTCAAACTTTAGAATGTACCATAATCATTCGAAAATGTGTAAAAATGCACACTGGCTCAGGATTATAGATTTTTTTAAAAACAAACCTTCTCAAGTAACTTATTTTCCCCCCCACACAATCCTGTTTTGGCCAGTGAAGAGTGTAAAGGGTTTTCTGCATACGAATAAAATCAGAGTTATGGTTCAGGATGGATTGTTGCAGTAGCTGAGTCTTGTTTTGAAGTGAGCTCACGGGACAGAGTAGAACACCCATCGGGTTCTCTTGGCTGTAATCTTTCTCTCCTGGAACTGCTAGTAGGTTGTAACCATTTAATTTCAATTAGTAGATAAGTGCTTAACTGTTGCACCACCATAGCTCCATCGGTAAACGCTACAACTATCAAAGGCCCAGACTAAGGCACTTGTGGTCAAGGTAGAGAGGATATACTAAAGTTAAGACGGTTCTTGGGCTTGGTGATTGGTTGGCTGTGAGATGTTAAGCAAAAAGAAGAAACCCAGATGAGACTGGCTGAGTTGAGTTCATGGTAGATGCCAATAGCAGTGATCGGCACCATCTGTACAGCTTTGATGAGAAGAACATGAGTTCACTCATGCAGACTTCTTCCTGTAACCTTTTTAGGTAGTTGAGTACCCAAGAACACTAGGGATGAAAGTAATCTGCTTATAGGCTTGTTTTTGAAACTCCGAAAGGTCTGAGATCTCATGCACATGGAGACAGAAGAGAGAACCTGAGGAGATCTGGTGTCTAAGGGGTAAAAGTAGGAAAAGAGTATCTGACAGACTCTAAAGGGACAACCAGAGACGTGTTCCCAGAGCTCTCCCAACACCTGGCAGTTTCCTCATCAAGGGCAAATGCACCACAAGAACAACAGGAATGGAGGTGCTGGGGGTCTGAGGCTGGCCATCCCAGAGTCCGGACAGCAGCAAGATCCGAGGACATGACCTGGATGCCCTGGTGAAGCCTCTGGCTGAAAAACACAGTTTTAATTCTCATGAAATGTGCATCAGTAACTCCCAAGAATATACTCAAGCTGTGTTTTAGGATAAATCAGAATTATCTTTATTGCTTTTCAATAGGATACTGTATGAAATACTTCATGACCACCATTTTTTTTAAATACACTTTTATTTAGGCCCCTTTTCAGTGGCAATGTTGATAACAAGAGTCTATGATTGTCCTTTGCACTTCTTTTTTTGACTCTAGTTGAAATGTTATTCCCATTTGAAAGTTTACTATTAAAAAAATGTAAATGAATTTCTAAAAGAGAGAGAGAAAAAAAAAAAACAAACCAGAAAGCAGTTTATGAAAGATCAGTAGAGTGTGTCACAGATATGAAAAATTGAAAGCTTGAGGAAGGAGTGAATGGTCCAATTCTGTGACATATTGAGTACCATTGAATCGGAACCAACCTTTAGCTGACCCTCCAGTGGGTTTACAGAGGCAGTGAATTATGTAAGAGGAGATTGCCCATCTTTCTCTTATAGAGCAGCTGGTGGATTCGAACTGTATGCCTTTGGTTTGAAAGCACAACTCTTTACTAGTAGGCCACCAGAACTCTTAAATAAAGCTGAGAAATTAAATAAGACAGATAAATGCATTCTAAGTTGGTAATAAGGAGCACTAATAACTTAGAGTAGAGCAGTTTCAGTGCAAAGGTGGAACAGAGAAGACATTTCAATACACAAGTGGAGATCTAAAATATTCTTTTCCATAATGTGCCTGTGAATGGAGAAATCCAGAGTTAAAGAATATTATTTTGATTTTGTGTTTAAAATATGGGTAGACTTGGAAAGTGTATATGCTGAGGGAAACTAGCTAAAGAAATGAGAATGGGGCTGGGGGATGAGATGGAAGATAAAAGTGAGAGGGGATAAATGATAGGACCAGGTCCCATGGGAGTCAGCCTATTCTCTGTAATTTCAGTATTCATGTCCTGTTCTAACTGAATCATACAGTGCAGAATGACCATCTAAATTCTTAATTTCCAGGAGAACTTGAAATGTATCCAATGTATAGTTTTTCACCCTTTATGTACATAGACGAGAACTGATGTATAAAATAAACTGTTAAGTAGTGTTTAGATAGTCTAATATGTTACAGGGAGCCCTGGAGGCATACTGTGCTTCTGTTGAGCTATCTGGGAAAGGTCAGATTTGACTCTTGACAGCTGCTCGATTAGAGAAAGATGAGACAGCTTCCTCCTATAAAGATTTACAGCCTCAGAAATCTTGATGGAGCATTACCATGAGTCAGAATCTACCTGATGGCAGTAAATTTTTTTCATTTCTGTCACAATATTAAATGGAATTAAGATAACACTAATCTACTGCTTTGATTTCTCTCTAACAAAAGCTGTTCTGAAACATAGTGGGAAAATGTGTCTTTCTTCTGTTTCTTTTTATATTCTTCTTTTCTTCATTTTATAGTCTTTTAGTGCTTAGTAGTAGTTGTGGTGTACCGTTGAGTCGGAACTGTCTCGTAGCTGACCTTCCAGAGGGTTTTCAGAGGCTGTAAATCCCATAGGAAAATATTGTCCATCTTTATCCTGTGGACCAGCTGGTGGATTCAAACTGCATGCCTTTCTTTGGGCTGGGAGCAAAATTCCTGACCACTAAGCCACTAGAGCTCCTCTTAGTGTTTATTTGTCTTTGGGTACCACTGAGTCAGAACCAACCCATAGCTGACCCTCCAGTAGGTTTTCAGAGGCAGTTAATCTCATGGGAGATTAACTTCTCCCACGGAGCAGTTGATGAATTGGAGCTGCATGCCTTTAGGATTGCAGTGCAGCTTCTTACCACTAGGCAATCAGAGTTCTCTAGTGGTTAGAAGGTTTAGTGCTTGTTGTATGTGCCTTTAAGTTGCCTGTGACCCATAGCAACCCTTTGTACAGCAGCTCTTAACTCTATCCTGTCCTGAGCAGTCTCACTAATTCCGACACACCAACCCTCATTGCTCCAGTTACTGTATCAGTCCATCTCATAGGCAACAAATTGTTGTTGTTGTTGTGGTTGATTGCCATTGAGTTGAGCACGACTCATAGTGACCCTATGAACAAAAGACCTGAAGTCTTTCTATGACTATTGTTGTTTCTCAAAGTTCATAGAGTTTCCAGAGGCATGTTGTTTAGGAAGTAAATGCTACTCCTGCTTCCAAATATAATGCCAATTTATATAGGATTTAAGTACATTATAATTGTTTGAATTAGAAAGATATAGCCCAACATGTAAATACACTCTTCATTCAAGATTTATATTCCTTGAACTTATTTGCTCAAAAATTATTAATACCAAACTCAATTTTCATCCAGTGCCTTTTGCTATACCAAGGAACCTTGGTAGCATGGTGGGGCTCCTAACATCAAAGTCAGTGGTTCAAACCCAACAGTTGCTTCAAGGGAAAATGATAAGGAGTCTTCTGTAAAGATTTACAGTCTCGGAAACCCAGTGTAGGAACTTCTACCTGCTGAAATGCATTGTGTCAAGAGTTTACTCCATGGCAGTAAGTTCTTAAGTTATTGTTATGGTTGTTATGTCGACAAGCGATTCATAACAACCCTATATTGCAACAGCTCTGAACTCTGCTCCATCTTGAGCCAACCTTATCATCTCTGACACATCTACTCCCATTACCCCAGTCACTGAGTAAATCCATCCCATCAAGGGTTTTCTCTTGCACTGTACCTCTACCCTCCTAAGTATGATGTCCCTCTCCAAGGACCGGTCCCTCCATGTAACATGCCCAAAGCATGTTGGATGGAGTTTCAGAATCCTTACCTTCAAAGGGCAGCCTGGTTTCACCCTCCCTAGGATGAACCTGATCTAGCAGTCCATGGTATATTCAGTGTTCTTCTCTTGCACCACAGCACAAAGGCATAAATTCTCCTTCTATCATTCTTAGCCATTGTCCAGCTTTCTAATGCATAGCAAATAATTGCAAAGATTATGGCCTGACCAGGCCCATCTTAGTCTCCAGATTGACATCACTGCTCTTCCGTATTCTGGAGAGGTCCCAGACATCAGACTTTCCCAATGCAATTTGTCTTTTGATTTGCTGGCTGCTGGTACCAAGAGTGTTTATTGTGGAGACAAGCTGACTAAAGCTGTTAACAATCTCAATCTCTTCACTGTCTATCATGATGCTGCCACTTGACCCAGTGGTGAGACTCTTTGTTTTCTTGATGTTGAGCTTCAATTCATATTGAAGGCTGTAGTCCTTGACCTTCTGTATTAAGTGTTTCAGATCCTTCTCAGTTTCAGCAAGCAAGGTTGTGTCATCTGCATAATCAAATGAGTCCTCCAATCCTGATACCACATTTCCCCTCCCAAATGATCTGTTTTCCATATAGATTAAAAAGGGATGAAGATAGGACACATTCCTGGTATACACCCTTCCCTATTTTGAACCATGCAGTGTTGTGTTTTCTTGTTCTGTTTTGATGACTGCCTCCTGGTCCAAGTATAGGTTTCACATAAGCTCAATCAAGTGTTCTGGGATTCTCATTCTTCTCAGAATTAGCCACAGTTTGTTGTGATCACATGATCTTTGCATAGTCAATGAAGCACAGATAGACAAACCTCTGGTCCTCTCTGCTTTCAGCCAAGATCCATCTAACATTAGCTGTTGTATTCCTTGTACCACATGTACGACAGCCCCTTCTAAACCCAGCCTGCACATCTGGCATTTCTTTATTGATGTGCTGTTCCAGTCATTTTTTTATAATCTTCAGTAGAATCTTGCTTGCATGTCATATTAATAATATTGTTTGATAATTTCTACACTTTGATAACATTTCTTTCGGATGGGAGCAAATTTGGATAAAGATTTTAATTTCACCGATAAGAGGGAAAATAATTATTGATGATAAATTGGGTTTTAAAGCATATATTGTAAAAGTTACATACCTAGACCAAAAGGCTGTTGTTCAAGGAGAGCGAGGGAACATTGCATGATTCAAAATCAAGAAAGGTGTGCATCAGAAATGTATCCTTTTTTCATACCTTTTCAATCAGTATGCTGAACAGGGCATTTGAGAAGCTGGGCTTTCTGAAGAAGAATGTAGCATCAGGATTGGAGGAAGATTCATCAACAACCTGTGTTAATGCAGATGACACAACCTTGTTCACTGAAACTGAGAAGAACTTGTTGCAGATGTTCATGGAATATAGCCTTCAATATAGATTGCATTGCAGCATCAGAAAGGAAAATGAAAATCCACACCACCAGGCTACGAGGCAGCATCATGATAGATGAGAAAGCATTGAGTTGTTAACTATTTCGTCTTACTTGGATCCACATCGTTGGCACCAGCAGTCAGAAAATCAAAAGACGAGTTACAATGGGAAAATCTGCTGTCAAGGGACTCTCCAGAGTGCTAAAGAGCAATGATGTCATTCTAAAGATTAAGGTGCATTTAATCCAAGTTATATTCTTCACAGTTGCTTCTTGTACATCTGGAAGTTGAACAGTAACTAAAGACAACAGAAGAAGAATGGGTGTCTTTGAGTTGTGGTGCTGGAGAAGAGTATTGAATATGCCATGGACTGCCAAGATAACAAACAGATCTGCCCTGGAGAAAGCGAAACCAGAGTGTTCTTTGGAAGCAAGGGTGGTAAAATCTCTGTCTTACATATTTTAGTCATGTTGTCAGGAGGGACCAGACCTTGGAGAAGGCCATCATGCTTGGAAAGTTAGAAAGCCAACATAAGAGAGGAAGACCCTCACAGTGTGGCAATGGAGTCAAGTGGCAGAGATCATGAAGTTGGCTCAGGATAGGGTACAATTGAGAGCTGTTGTTCACAGGGTCACTATGACGCATAGTCACCTTGACAGCAACATGTGAGAATAGACTGCCATATTGAATATAATAAAATGGATGGGGAAACATTCCAGGCTGATTGATTCTCTAATAAACTAGCTATAACTTTTTCATGATTCTAGGGGTTTTTAAAAAAAACTCAATTGGTGAAGATGATAGAGAAAAGAAAAAAGGCTTGAACTTTATAAAGGCTTTTGGTATGTCAAAGTACTCTTCAGAAGAGTTGGGTTATTTTATTTCTACCTGTAATTACAATTAATGTATCTTAAACATCATTTTCCAGATCTTAAAAATTATATTCTTATTTTAGGAAAGGCTAAATAGGGAGCACTGGTGGCCTAGTGGTAAAAAGCTGCACTGTAATCCTGAAGGCATATGGTTTGAATCCACCAGCTCCTCTGTGGAAGAAGGATGGACAGTCTCCTTCCATGCGATTTATTGTCTCTGAAATCCTGCTGGACGGTCCAGTTCTGACTCAGTGGTACTCAACAACAACAAGGAGATTAATTATATCCCATGGACTGCCCAAAGAACAAGCAGTTATGTCTTGGGAAAAGTGAAACCAGAGTGCTCCTTGAAAAACAAGGATGGCTAAGCTTCATTTTCCGTACTTTGGGCACATTGGAAAAGGATATTCCTTGGAAAGGAATATTATGCTTGGAACATTATTCTTGGAAAGGTGGGAAGAGTCAGCAAAAGACATAAATTGACAAGTTAAATTGACACAGTGGTTGAAGCAATGGGCTCAGATGTGTCAGGGATGATGAGGATGGCACAGGATATGACATAGTTTGGATTTGTTGTTCATAGGATCGTTATGAGTCATACTCATCTTGACAACACTTAAGAAGAAGGAAATAAACACTATGTAGTCATTCAGACTACCAACAGGATTGGTCGCTGTGTACCAAGCTCTGATTTGTCTCCTGAAGCCTCTAGCAACTGAGGCTTTTATATAACAAAACTACTTCATGTATATACCTTGAGAAACCAATTATTATGTAGTTGTTTCCTCATGGAGATACTTAATGTTTTTTCTCCTTTGAAATTTTAAGTTAATTTTACAGTTTTTAGGGGACTTTTTAAGTTTTAATTTCATCTCTAAGGGTACTTTTTTATAATTACTGTGTCAACAAATTGGGGAAAATTGATACTGTAAGTACAGTTCCCTAATTATACTTAAGGATTATCTTTCTCTTTTTCATTTAAAAACCATACTATTATTCTGAGGTGGCTGATTGGTCATAAACTTATTTTATAACCACAGTATCTTCGGTTTGGGAAATAGTATTTCATATATGTGTAGGTAATAGCGATATAGTAAAATCTAGAGTTTTTTTTATGGTGATTTTAACGAAAGTTTACAGAGAAGTTGGATTTTCATTCATTCATTGTTGCACAGAAAATCTAGTTTCTTGCCTTTAGTTCTTTAAAAAAACTTTCTTTAATACTTTATTCTTAAAGGTTGATTTTTTTTTAAATTGATTACACATTTGTATTTTAAGATATTAGTCATCACCTAGGAAATATAATGACACAGGTAATGCTCTGTGTAGGTTAGACTCCTTTGTACATAGTGGGGAACCCTGGCAATATTAGTGCGACAGTAGCTCCGCTGCTAACCAAAAGGTCACAATTTGAATGCATTAGTGCTTCGTGGGAGAAAGGTAAGACAGTTTTTATAAGGATTACAGCCTTGGACATCCTATGGTACATTGCTACCCTGTCCTTTAGGGTTACTGTGAGTCAAAATTGATTTGATGTCAGTGGTGGTTATGCAGTAATCAATTGAGTACTAATGAAAGGTGGCTAGATAAGTTGTGGGGAAACATACAAAAGCAAAAGGAAAAAGCAATTTGGATATCAGAAAAGACTCTGAAACTTGTTTTTGAAGGTAGAGTAGATAAAAAGAATGGGAAGAAAATGATGAAATAAAAGAACTGACAAAATATTTCAAAGAGCCCCTTGAGAAGGTAAGATAAAATGTTATAGTAAAATATGCAAGAGCTTGTAGGGAAAAAAAAAGAAAATGAAATGGTGCCGTAGTTGTTTCCACAAACAACTGCCTCCTTTGCTGTGAGACCAGATTTGGATAGTATGTTGCTACCATCTTTGATTATAGATTATAGGTTCTGTAGAGAGATCTTGATCCAAAGAAGGTGAAATACAGCGTAGAATTTCATATTTCCGTGAAATACAGATTTCCTGGAGCCATTGAGAGTGGATGAACTACTAAAATTATTAACTTAAGAGAATGTTTAAACCCTGAAAACTATCATCTAGAAGGGAGTTCTGGTGGCCTAGTGGCAAGAAGCTGGGCTGCAATTCTGTAGGTCCACTGAAGTTTTTTTTTGGGGGGGGGGTGTGTGTACATAACTTTCTTTAAAAAATAAATTTTTATTTTGTACTTGTTTTCTTACAAAGTTTGTATACATTGCTTTTCATACTGGATCTTTCCCATCCACTGAATAATTTTTAAACAAAATAATGCTCTTTTTCTTGTTGGATGCTGTTGAGTCAACTACAACTCACAGCAAACGTATGAACAACCAATCTGAAAAGCCATCCTCATTTCTTAGATACTTGAACTCATTACAGTCATTGTGTCAATCTTGTTGAAGGCCTTCCTCTCCTGGCTGATCCTCCACCCTTCTAAGAATGATGCCCTTTTCAAGGACTAGCCCCTCCTACCAATATGCCCAAAGTATATGCAACCAAGTTTCAGCATCCTTGCCACTAAGATACATCCTGGTTGTATTTTCTCCAAGATATTTTTATGTGATCTTTTGAAAATGCATAGGATATTCAGTACTCTTCCCCAAGAGCACAGCTCAAAGGCATTCATTCTTCTTTTGTCATCCTTATTCATTGTTTAACTTTCAGATGCACACCAAGTAATTGAATAGGCCGTGGCTTGGATCAGGTGGAGCTTAATCTTTAAACTGACATGGTTGCTCTTTAGCACTGTGGAAAGATCCTTGACAGCAGATTTTCCCATATATAGTGTCCTTTGATTTCTTCACTGGTGATACCAAGTGTCTTGGTTGTGGATCCAAGTAGATGAAATCGTTGACTATTTGAATCTTCTCTCCATCTATCAGGATGTTGTCTGTTGTTTGAGTGGCAAGGACTATTGTCTTCTTCATATTGAGATGTAATTCATATTGAAGGCTGTAGTCTTTGATCTTCAGCAGCAAATGTTTAAGCCTTCCTTCCTTTTAGCAGACAAGCTTGTGTCATCTACATAATGCAGGTTGTAGAAAAGTCTTCCCCCAATCCTGATGCCACATACTTCTTCATAAAGTCTAGCTTCTTGAAAAATTTATTCTGGTGGCCTAGTGGTAAGGATTTGTTCTGCCAACCCTAAGACAGGTGTTTTGAATCCACTCCTCTGGAGAAAGATGGGCAATCTCCTCTCACATGATTTATAGCCTCTGAAAACCCACTAAGGGCTGCTATGAGTTGGTTTTGATTCAAAAGAACAAAAACAACAAACAAACAAAATGATAGTTCAACTTAATTAGTGAAGAATGTCTGCACTGCCTGTTTGAGATCAAATTATCAACAACAACTTGAAAGAAGCTTATGGCAGTTACTTTATGTCAAAGGAGGAGAAAACATTTGATGAAAAGGAAAAATTATCATCTTCCTTTTGTACAACTTGAAGAATGTAATCATTGCCACTAAATTGTACATATAAAGATTATTGAATTGGAGTCCTTTTTGCTGTGTATCTTTTCAAGTTAAAACAACAATAAAAAAGGACCCTGAGAATGGAGAGTGTATGTTGTTATGGACTGTCAAGTTGAAACCAACTAAAAGCTGACCCTCCAGTGGACTTTCAGAGGCAGTAAATTACACAGGAGGAAATTACCCATTTTTCTTTCATGGAACAGATTGTGGCTTTGACCTGTGTACCTTTGGATTGGCAGCATAATTCCTTACCACTGAGTAACTAGAACTCTCTGGAGAGAGTTTGGCATATTTGAGTTTCTGGAAGAAAGCTAAAGTGGCTGGAGTTGGGCAATAGGTAAAGAAAGGCCAGATCATGTGAACTTTATAATAGGCTGTAGTAACATAATAGCCGCTAGTAAGAGATTTTCTTTGTTTTGCCAAAACTATGGGAAAACTATTGAAAAGTTTGTAACACATCAAAAGTTGACTTTGGTTGCTAGGTGGAGAATGATCTGTTTGAGATGAGAATTGACATAAGGGAGGCTACAAAGGAGGCTATTTTAAGTGAGACATGGTGATAGATGTGAAGACCCATTTTATAGGGCTTAAAGTTGAAGCAAAGGAGTAAGTCAAGAATGAGCCCAGATTTCTGATTACAGCTGCTGCGTGTGTTTCTGAGCTGAGGGAGACTTGGCTAGGGCAGGTTTGGAGAGGACACTGGAATGAAGGATACCATTTTGGCATGATAACTTTCACATAAATGCCAGTGGAGATGACACATAGACCGTTGAATATATGAGCCAGGAATTTAGAGGGCAGGTTTGGACTAGTGATAATACATTTGGGAATCATCAGAGCATAGTTGGATATTTAAAGTCCTAGGAATCGTGAGATCATGTGGAGGAGAGTGTTCAGAGAGAACACTAGTACTCTAAACCAAGTCCTTTATCTTTTGAAATTCCACAACATTCTTTTCTGATCAGGCTCCTTATTAGCTGACAGTCACAGAAAATGCTGTCTCTGTCCACTGTTTGTAAACAAAACAAATGAGTTTATAAATATTTTCTTGTTACAGGTATTAATCCACAACCTCCTTTTAATTACGTATCTTCCGTTAGTATTCATAAACTTTCTCTGGAAGTCAGTCATGTTCTAAATAATTCTCTCTTCAGGGCACATAGATGTAGAAAGTGGAGGATGTGAAACCAAACATCAAATTTCTCAAGAACTTTTCCTAGACACTTGTTTATAAATCACTCTATCAGCAGTATTAACTGTGTTCTTGGTCATAACCTCTTCTAAGAGCTGGATGTTAAGAAGGGAGAGCATTTGCCTTTGATTGAGGTGTCCAGCTTATTTAAATTTATTCTATCCAGGTCACACCTTATATATCTGCAGTAGAACTGATGGATGTTTGACTTGGTAGATGGTGGTGATAAAATTCAACCGTCCTCTTCATTTTATGGCTTTTAAAAAATATGTCTTACCTCGATGTATTTGCTTCATGTATATATCTTTAGAGTTTTTTCCCCAGCTAGTTGTACTAGCTTTTTGGAAGCCTTTTTATTTAAAGGAAATTCTGTTAAAAGCCATCCTAACTAAATTAATTTATCTTGAGGTGTTTGGGGGTTTTGGATCTTTTTCGATAATCTTATAGGTTTAGATAACCTTATAGTTTAGATAAACTTATAGTATGGATTTTTTTTTCACACATGTTTATTTACTTTGTTACTATGTTAACTTTGTTCTAAACTCTTCAAACCTAATTTTAAATTCTTCTTTCTAATTGGAAACATTTCATACTCTTACCGCTTTTACCTTACTATAACAAAGAGTATTTTTTCAGGCTCTCAAGAACTTTCACCTGTTACTATTATCTCTCTCTGCACTCAATGTTACCATGTTAAATAGAGCTTCATTCCCTATCTTCTTCAGAGTTCTTTCATCTACCTTACATTATATAAATGTTATTAAAATTCTGAGAAGTAGAGAATTTGGCTTTTCTTATTCTACTGATTTTTTGTTGCTGTTATTTCTTGGATGAAAGTCAAGAATTCATGCTAATGTTGCACTATGACATTATGGCCAGTGGGTACTAATAGTCACCGATTCTAATTATGAGATGCTAAAACAAATGTAAAGCTGTTAACACTGTTTCCAATATGGACATGATTGCAGAAGAAATAATTTTACTCTTACATAACGTTGAAAAGCAAAGAGCAAACAATAACTAATGCACCATTGATTTTCATCAGTATTTTCCTATTTAAAAAAAATGGGGAAACAAAGATGGCAGCGGAGGCAGAGACAACGTGGTGAGCTGTGGGAGCAGCGAACCACTTAAAGCAGGGCCATTATGGCCTTCCACAGACTTCGGCTTATTGATAATTGAACACTTAAACAGTTGATGACTGGCCCTTAGTGAAGATCGAGGCTCAACAACAGGAATTCAAGGATTCCCAAGGAGAAATGGGTGAGTCTCCTGGCTCCCAACACCCCCTGCAGAGCCCGTGCTGTGCCGCATAGCCGCTGCAGCTCCATGAGGCTTCCACAGCTGGAACGAATGGATTCCCTCACCCAGGATGGATGCTGGGCACTGGCCCTCCTCAAGATTGGTACAGCAAAGCCACCACACTGCCGCAAGGTGGACTTGTTTTGGAGAGAATTCTTAGAGCCAGGATGGTGGCTGTGGGGGAAGCAGGCGCCCTCTGGCCGCCCGCACAAGAGGGCCCGCACGCACACCGAGCGCCCATGTGGCAGGGTGGGGTGGCATGCCCCCAGTGGCCGCTCACACTTGGGGGGGGGCTGGGCGCCTCCCGCCAGCCTCCCGCGCTGGGGGGGGGGGCGCGTACACCACTGGCCACCTGCGTAGAAGTTGGGGGATGGGATGCATGCCCGCCATCTGCAGGTTTGGGTTTCCTTGGACAGGCCAAAGAAGACAATTACCTATAGAATGGATTGCTGAAAGTCACTGTGAGTCTGATGACCTTAACAGTGGCAGCATGCACAAGAGGAC
>NW_006399844.1:9025223-9026802 GCF_000299155.1 Elephantulus edwardii | reverse complement strand
GCAACTGCATCCTGGCCCATCCTCACCCTTCTGCCCCCAACCCTCACCTCCTTGTACCCCCAATATGTTTTTCCCAATAAAAAAAAGTTGGAAAAAAAAATGTACCAAGCTTATTAAAAGATTTGGCTGAAAGAAGAGTCTCCCTGTTTTTTATTGAGCAACTCATTTCATTGTGCCACAATTTGGCATTTGGCTCTGATTATTTTTTAAAAATTATTCTCAAATATACTGAGTCCAAGGACGTGACTGTCTTTAAGACTTAGAGAGTAGTATTACTTTTTTGAAAGTTTTGCTGTTTTCCACTCCCAGTCACTATTGGGTTTTGAGCTTGCCTATTTCTCTTTTCCTTAGTATCTTTAGAAATGTTTATAGTCTCATCTTTGCCAGTCTGAAAGATTAAAATGTTATCTTGTAACTTTATTAACTAATAAAGTATAGCATGTATATGTTAATTCCTAATTTCTTGAAGAATCAGAAAATAGTAAGATAGAATGAACATTGTATTTTTATTCTAAACACTGGCACAAAAAGGAATTGCCTACAAATGGTTGCAAGTGAGTATAGTCTCAAATCCTGCTATCTTGAAAGATTAAATGTAAGCTTTCAAATTGACTATGAATATATCCACTTCTAAACTGTGTACAAATGTATATTGACATTCTACATCCAGTGTCCCAGAACATAAATTTGCTAGTCCCCTGAAAGCACAGGGACACAGAAAATTCAACTGTCTTGCTGCAGTGGCTTGCTTTTAATCCACCAATAACTGTCAGCCATTCTACATCTGCCAACATTTGTGCAGAACTGATTTGAATAGCAGATGTTTAAATGTCAAAAAACCAAAAGCAAACAAACAAAAAAAAGCCCCCACTGTAGCTTCTCTTCTGGGAAAGTTGGATCTATCCTGTTGATTCTCAGATGCTCTGTAACCCTGCTAGCCAGACTTTCATTCCTAAAATACCATCATTTACTTCCCTTCTTTCTCAAGTTTTTCCACATATTTAAGGATATTTAACAGCTTCAAAAATCTTACTGTTGCTTTAGCTGGCCCCCTATGATGTTGTCATATGTAGAAGATTTATGTACAATTACAATTCAGCCTAATCATTTGTATTAAAAAAGGACTTTTTCCTTTACTTTATATTGAATTAAGTAATAGGTAATGAAGAGGAGCTTTAAGACATTCCTCTTCATCAAATGGACAATAAAGATGTGCTGAATCATTGTTTGACTGATACTATTTCAGATTTTCAGTTTATGATAGCAGTATCCCAGGTCTCCAAAGTTGGTCACACCAGCCTACAGAAATGCTTTTGTGATGTATTTTCTCACAAGTCAGAGTTAAATCAGTTTAGTTGGTTCTTCCTGTAATTTCTTCTGAAAGGCAGTAAATTCTCTTGCTATTTATTTTTATTTTTATTTCATTTTTAACACGTAGGTAATACATTCACAAGAGTCAAAATTCAAAAGTAAAGTAAGTAGTAAAAACTCCACTTATTACGGTCCCCCAGCACCCAGTTCTCTTTGTACACAATGAACGTTAGTAGCTCTCTTTGTATTTCTTTTTTTTTTTTTTTTT
>NW_006399844.1:8958630-9025123 GCF_000299155.1 Elephantulus edwardii | reverse complement strand
CTACCCCTGAGCTGCAGCATGCATATTACACAAAAAACATGTCTATAACCTGCAATGCATCAGAGAGAAAACTGGTCTATGGGCCTATCCACAAAGGGAACTGTGTATAATTTATATATATTTATCTCCAACATTGTAATTTTTAAATAGAAAAACAGAAAGAAAAGCCAGCAGGTTTGAGAATATAAGAAATCTCCTAAAAGCAGTCACACTGATCCAGGACTATACCACTAAATATGAAGTCCTGTCCTGTCCTGAACGTGGCCAAAGGGAGGTGACATGGCCACAAGGGGCATACAGGGCAAAGGGCCTGTTTGCTTGCATGGCTTAAATAAAGCTGAGCAGCCCAAAAATGCTGTCCTACAGTGAATAAGGGAATGATGTTTTCTAGACTTGGCCTCTGTGCTTCCTGATCCCGAGCTGTATCCTGTTACTTCCCTAATATGCCCCATAATTGTGTAGGGTCTAGGAGTTCTGTGTGGCCACTGCAATAAATTATTGAACCCAGCAGGGCAGTAGAGTGCTCTAGGGAGGACGGATGGTTTCAGAATTGGGAAAAAGCTCGGAGTAAAGCTCTGTGTAACCTCCATCTCTGAGAAATGAGCTTTAAGCAAATGGTGATTTCTCATTATCAAACTTGTAGGAATGTTCTGATACAATTACTACTCAAACACCAGGTTTTCTTTCTTCCCAGGGAAGAAAATAAATCCTTGGAGATGGAATTTGTGCCATATATATCAAGAGAGTCAGAAAAAAAATTAAATAGTTGCTTAGCATGCATTGGAAACAACAATGCACGCTTTGTTTGAAATAGCTTCTACGTTATTACAAAGGAAGCTTGGATAAAAATGAGATAAAAACTTGCCCTCCCAGGTCACACTGGGGCAGAGGCAGGGCCAGGATCAAGACTCTTACCTCCTCTCTCATTCCTACAATGTTATTGCCAGAACTGGAAAATTGGGAGAATCACCCACTAGGGAAACAGTCCGGCTTCTTGCTGTTTTTTCTCAAGCAAGCTCTGTATATGCTGCTTCCTATTTGTCTTGCTGCCATATTCACCTCTTCTCATCAAATATCCCCCAATCCTTTTGTTTCATCACACACGCACACACGTATCAGTCAAAACTCCAGAGCTTTATTGCAAATGGAATTGACAACTAGACAACTCCCTCTCCAGTCTGTCTTCTCTACCCTCTTCCCTCCCAAGACCTCCCTCCAGGAGAGGTCAGCCCAGGCCATCATGAAAGGGGAACCTGGGGACTCTTTGTATTTCTACACGTACTCTCCACATAGACATAAGCAATGTGTATATATCCATCCTCTTCACCTCTTTCACACTAATAGTAGCAGACTATACCCAGGGTTCTGTGGGTTTTTTTAAGTTTTAAAGCGTAATCTAATTACAAATATTTCTATATAACTATATAGAAGCTTCATCAAGTTTTTCTCTAGGTAGGATACCATTAAACAGAGGTATTATGATTTATTTAAACCAAGATATTGCTATTAGTATAAATTCTCCCTTGAGTAACATTGGCTATGTGTTGTTTCACAGAATGATGGTAAATTTCTAGAAAAGGAATTTCTGGGAAAATGGAAAAGTATAATTTTATTTTTAATAGACAGTACTCAGATAGGACCCAAGAGATCAAGCTTAAAAACGAAATCTGAAAAGAGAGAAAGGTCATCATTAGCCAACCAGAGATTCTGATTTGTGTCCCTGAATGAGATAAGTTTAAAATAACTTTCCTCAAGTTAGTGGAAATGGCCATGAAAATACTAAATGGTTACTCTCAGTTTGTTGGCCAATAGCTCTAATTCAGCACTTCCTTATTGCCATGGATACCTCAGGGCTCTTATGTAATTAGAAAGAAATTAATTTATTCAACTTCTTACTGTCTTAAATACTGCTCTGCAGTTTTTATTAATGACTAGTATTTTAAATAACATCGTGATTTTAATCTCATTTTGATGCACTGCATAGAAACGTATCTTGAGCTCCAGTTACATAAAAACATTGTCCTCACCCTCAAGGAGATGGCTGTGCTAGGAGTTAACAATCAGGACAAAAATCATAAAGAATTGTTAAAACTCCTGTAGTGCTATAGTTTACTGGGACAAGACTTTCTTTATTTTCCCATTGACAAACATGACTCTTGGCTAGCATTTTTTCATATGCTTATTTGCTAACTATTGCTTGTTAGAAGATCTATGCAAATCTTTTGCCTTCTCCCCTCCCCCACTGAGTTGAAAGAATTCATCTCCATAAAATATGTTGTTTGGTAAATATTTCCTCCACTCTATTGCTTGCGTTTTGTTTTCTTATTTATGGCGTTCAAAGAGAAAAAGGTTTCAATATTGTTGGAACCATTTTACCAGTATTTTATTTTCTAATTTGTGCCTTTTGTGTCCCATTTAAGAAATTTTTACTAAACCATTCTCCTGAAGATTTCCTCTTAGAGGGTATACCTATTTATTTTAACAGTTTATAGTTGTTACAACTAATTTTCTTAACTCCAGAAACTAATCTTAGAAAGAGTAAAACAATTTTTCCAATATTACAGAACCATAAATATTCACAATGTCTCCTGATTTTAAATTCTCTCCATTTCCCACTGTACCTGTCTGTGCATTATGTCAAATGATCTTACAGTTCTAAGATCATTTCATCTTAAGATTAGATATCTCTGGAAACTATGATGTTTCTTGATATGTCAAAATTATGAAGCCCATTAGAGATTTAGAAGTAGGATAAAAACCTAGCCACATAAAGTGATCACTCAAAAGTGGAAGTGCTCGAACACACATATGGTAGAAAATTCGAAGCACGGTATTTTAGTAGGAGGATTTGAAAGAAATTTTCTTCATTTATCTGCTTGGAAGTGATCAAACCAGTTGAGTGCTTTCTCTTCCAGGGACTGATCCCATAAACTTTTTTGAGCCCTAACTAATCACAAGTGATCTTTCTGTCAAAATATAAAACTGTTCCATATCCTTCAAATGGAGAGTTCAGAGCTTCAAAACAAGAGGGACCTGTCCATTTACCTTAATTTTCAATCTTCTGAGGATTAGAGAAGAAGAGTTATTGGTTCAGAAATTAAAAATTAGAGACTTCTAAAATCTGGCATTTTAGTCTGATTTCTACTCAAACTGGACTGGAAAGATTAGTTTTGGGTGGTGAAAGGTTTTTTCCTTTGTTTGTGTCAGCTGGGGTTTTTTTTACTTAAATGCTTTCAAATCCAAACTGGGAGGAGGGTAGAGAGAATAGTGCAACAATGAATGAGTGGAAGCCCAAAATATCTGTAAATGTTTATGAAAATTAATAAAATATAATTATAGAAAAAAAATTAAATGCTTTCAAATCATCTGCTTTTGACAAGTCCACATGAGCTAAATAATACTCATGAAAATTTATGGAGGGAAAATGGCCCAGATTTGGTACCAGATATAATGTCCATTATATTTCCTGATGGGGTGGTTCCCTTTCTTACTTTGTTGTAGCAAAGGGTTGATAGTAAATTTTCCTATTTTAAACAATTTTCATTTCCTATTTTCATATTTTTAAGATATATTAAAGCTTAATTACCGTCTGAGAATACAAATATTATTCTCATACCAATGTTTGGGCTCCATCCACATACATTGAGAATAATGGGACTAGTAAAATGGGTTCAGGACAACTCCCAGGTCAAAGGTTTCTCAGGTAGTTGGTATTTCTTCTAGAAATCTTTCTTTGAAATATTATAACACAGATTTGCAATGTTTCATTTAGCTGCTCCTGGGAAACTTACCCCAATCGTAACAATGACCTTCCTATAGTTTGACAGGGAATTCTGGTGATCTTACTTGGATCTATGGTCAGCATCCTTGGCACCAGCAGTCAAAAAATAAAAAGACGCATTGCATTGGGAAAGTCAATTGCCAGGGACCTCTCCAAAGTATTGAGGAGCAATAATGTCAATTTGAAGACTAAGGTGTACCTGATTCAGGCCAGGATTATTTCAAACACTTGCTGTGCTTCTGAGAGCTGGACAGTAAGTAAGGATGACAGGAGAAAAACTGATGGCTTTGAGTTGTGATATTAGAGACGAGTACTGATTATCCCACAGAATACCACGTCTTGGAGAAGGTACAGCCAAAGTTCTCCTTAGAGACAAGGATGGCTAAGCTTTGTCTCGCATACTTTGTTACTTGAAGGGATTATTCCATGGAAAGAGACGTCATACTAAGAAAGGTGGAAGGTCAGGAGAAGTGAGGAAGACCCTCAATGAAATGGATTGACACAATGACTGCAGCAGTGTCAGGGTCATCAAGTATGTCAGAGATGAGGAGGATGGTGCAGGATAGCACAGGTTCCAGTCTGTTCCTAGGGTCGCTGTGAGTCATACTCAACTCAATGACCATGATAAGGAGTTGGATTTCCAACTCAAAGGTAAGCCATTCAAATCTAACAGCTGCTTTGTTGGAGAAAGATGGGTAATCTCCTCCAATGCAATTTACTTTCTCTGAAAACTCACTGGGGGGGGGGGTCATATATGATGTGGTTCTGGAACATAACAATGTAACAACAACTGTGTGAATAAATGTGGTTGTAATGGTACAGGAAATTAATTACAAGTAAAACTTATCACTTACTTGATTATAAATTAGCATTTAATTCCTAATTTACTTCCAGTTCAGCCAGTTCAGCCCTCGATTTTAGATACCCCTAAGTCTTCCTTGTTAATCAGCCTAGATTCCTCCCTTAGTACCACAGTTAATCTTTCTGTTTAGCTTGTTGTTTGAAGAAGGAATCAGGCTCTTTACTTGGGTGGGAATCAGCCCTGTTCCTTGGTTCTAAGTAACACATTGTTCTTTTCATGATCATCTGCGATCTGACTGGGTGGTGCCTCAGGATTCTCTCTGTGACAGCAGTCACTTTGCACTTGTCTATCTTTCCTGGCACATGCCCCAGACAGATGTCCAGGAGAGGCTTTCTTCTCCTTTCTTGCTCAATGTCGTTTTGTCTTCAGATTCCCTTTGCTCTCTTAATTTACCTCCTATCTCCAAAATAGCCTTCTTTTATCCCAAAGGAATTACAGTGTACCACTTCTTTGCGCACTATACAGATGCATACAGTCGTCATATTATATGGTGTACACGTTTGTTATTGTTAGATGTCATCAAGTCCACTAAGACTTGTCACAACAGATCTGAATCTTGCCTAATTGTGCACCGTCATCACAATCTCTGCCATGTTCAAGCTCATTGTTATAGTAACTGTGTCAGTACGTCTCATTGAGGGTCTTCCTCTCTTTTGCTGAACCTCTGCCTTTCCCAGAACAATGTCTTTTTTCTAAAGACTGGTCTCTCCTGACAACATGCCCACAGTATGTGAGACCAAGTTTCACCATCCCTGCGTCTAGGAGCACCATCGTTGCCTCTCTTTCAAAATGGAATTTTGTTCTCCTGACAGTTCAGTGTGTACTCACTACTCTTGCCAACACCACAATTCAAAGGCATCGACTCTTCTCTGGTCTTCCTATTCACTATCCGACTTTCAGATGCATACACCCTAGCATCTCTAAAACCCAATTCCATTTCATAGTCCAGTTTCCAGATCAAGCCACACAGATATTTTTGTTAAGGTTTAGGGGGCGGGGAAGAAAGGAAGTCTGGTAACTTCGTGGTAAGCAGTTGTGCCGCTAACCCAAAGGCAGGTGGGTCCTGTCCACCAGCTGCTCCACTGGAGAAGGATGGGCACTCTCCTCTTGCAATCTACAATCTCTGAAAGCCCATAGGAAGGTCAGCAGTGAGGCAATTCCTTCGATGGTACATAACAACATCAGTAGGGAGCAAAGTTGGTTGATTGTGAATAAAAAACTAGAGTCTTAAAGAATTAAAGACCATGAGGATTGTATATTCGGTGTCTTATTAAATATGGGGGGGGTTAGCAAGAATTGTGTGTTTACAGTATATATGGAATTAAACTCATAGAACCTCCTTGTTTTGCCAGCCTGCTGTCACTTCATGAAATTGACAGAACTGATTTTTTTAAACTCCTACACAGAACAGGAGGGAAGTAAACAGCTAACTTGTGAAGTAGCAGAAGCCTAACCAAAAATGGAAAATCATGGAGTATTTTATTTTACCTAACCAGCCTTTCTATAACTGGTTAATTATCAACTAGAGGCATAAATGCAGAAGTTTCTCTTTCTGCCTTGTGAGATTTCAGATCTAGAAGTTTTGAGATGCTGCTATTATTTTTGTTTCATTGTTTCTGTAGGCCTTCAGCCAAGGCTGAACATCTACTACCAACTTCTTAATTTCCCCGCATCTTTGTTTATGAACTTAGTTGTTACTTGCTTTGTCTCTGTGGATTACTCTCTAGACCCTGCCATGGTACCAACTCACATAGTGAGTCAGCTGGAACCAGTCCTTGGAGAGTCACATCATGCTGGGAAAGGCAGAGTCAGTGAAAGAGAGGAAGACCATCAACAAGGGGGACTGATGCAGTGACAACCACCATGGATCCGAGCATGACAGGATCGCCAGGCTGGCACTATATAATGTTCATGAAATGCCAGCAGTGCTCCTTCATGTAGACTGAATAGCACGAGGTGTGAATGGCTGTTGTTACACCTCCTTGGAGATTTATGTAGCACTTGGTTGGTTTTGCTTTCAAGAACTAGCTTTGGAATATAAGCATCAATTCACAGTATTTCTGTGAGAACATGTGATTCAAGATCTCTCTATTTAAAAAAAACACATCTGCATATTTCCTTCTGAGTAATCCTTGTGTAAATTTCCCCCTAAATGTGTAAAAAACATTTGATTGAAAAACTTTTTGGCTCCAGTGAAATGGTTTTTCTGTTCTGACCTCAAGCTCCTCCTGCATAGTCTCCTTTTCTCCCCAGTTTTTGTCTTTGTGTTTTTATTGTCCTTCATCCTCTGATATTTTATATTTGTAAAGGCATATTCTTCAGTCACAGTATACTTTGTTCTAGGTCTCATGGCAATTTTATGTCAGTGACATATTTAAATCATTAAAAGGGCAGGAAAGCCCATTTAATCTGTGTTTGATTTGGTGGGGTTTTTTTGCTTTTTAGTCCCTCCTTTTCACCTTTCCTCATCTTCCGGGAATACTTCTCCAAGTAATTTTTTTTTTTACTGTTCTTAGTGATTCTTCCTTCAACTAGGCTAAAAGGTTCAGCAAATGATACCAAAAATAAAACAAAACAAATTCAGTGTCATTGAATTGTTTCCAACGCCTCATCATTTTCCAAGGTAAATCTTTACAGGAGGAGATCACCCATCTAACTCCCAAAAAGCAACTGGTGAATTCAAACCCCTAACTTTCTGATTAGCAGCACAACACACTACCCCACCAGGACTCCTTGACAAATGATAGAGCCCATTTTAACGTTCATAGCAAATTACCTACCAGGAGTGAAGTGAGTCCTATGTCATCTCCCTTGCATCTCCATTTTATAAGCTAACGTGAAGCTTGGTTGTGAAGCTCATCTGCTTGGGTTCTCTAATTTCCAGGTTAGGTCTCTCCCACTCTGCTCTGCAAGATCTGATGTTACAGTAATAAACACAGTTGTCTCTTACCACAGCAGCAGCGATTTAATTGTGTATCAATCTTCTCTCTCAAAAGAAGTGCCTCCAGAGTGCTCGTTAAAGGAAAGGATGGTACGACTTTCTGTCACGTCCATACTTTGGGAATGTTGTCAAGAGGGATGAGTCCCTGGAGAAAGACATCATGTGTGGAAAATAGAGGGTCATCGAATGAGAGGAAAACCTTCAACAAGGTGTATTGACATCGTGACTGCAACAGTTAGTTTATTAAATACAACAGAGGCTGTGAAGAAGGTACAGGTTTGGGCAGGGTCCTGTTCTACAGGGTAACAGAGGCAGAGCCAACTCGATACCAAACAACAATAGCAAGATTGGGTTATATACATTTTAATTGTAGATTTACCAATTTAATAACAAGTATTTCTGCATTTGAATTGAATATGTATTATAAATCTTATTTTAGCTTGGTTGTAGTTGTTGTTAGGTGCCATCAAGTCAACTGGGACTCAGCAACCCTATGAACAACAGATCTGAACCTTGACCTTCCTACACCAGCCTGGCGATCCTGTCATGCTCGGATCCATGGTGGTTGTCACTGCATCAGTCCCCCTTGTTGATGGTCTTCCTCTCTTTCACTGACTCTCCAAGGACTGGTTCCAGCTGACAATATGCCTGAAGTATGTGAGAGGAAATTGCACTATCCTTGCCTCATTTCACTTCCTCTAAGACAAATTTGTTTTTGTGGCTGTCCACGAGATATTCAGTACTCTTCACCATCACCACAAAACAAAGCAATGGATTTTTCTCAGTCATCCTTCTTCATTGTTCAGCTTTCTGGTGCATAGCATTGGATCTGGCACAACTGGAGTATTTAAGCTGGTCCTTGCTCTTTAGCACTTTAAAGAGGTCCCTGACAGCAGATTCACCCAATGCAGCATGGCTTTTGATTTCTTCACTGCTGCCACCAAAGATTATGGATCCAAGTAAAATGAAATCATTGTCAACTTCAGTCTTAATCTATCATGATGATTCCCTATTGGCCTAGTGGTGAGAGCTTTTGTTTTCTTGATGTTGAAAGGGAACCTTTGTTGAAGGCTGTGTCTTTGACGTTCTGCAGTATGTGCTTCAAGTCCTCCTCACTATCAGCAGTCAGAATTGTGTCATCTACATAACATAGGTTTTTGATCAGTCTTCCTGTCATTATGATGCCACATTCTTCTTCATGTACCAGCTTCTGGAATGATTTGCCCAGCATATCAGTTGAATAGGTATCCAGTCAGTACAGTTTGAGAAGGCTCCAACCATGATGCACATCTTTACTGATTTCAAATAATAGTGTTCACTTGTCCTGTTCAGGCAGTTGCTTCTTATTCTAGATGTAGATTTTGCATACCTATAGCACAATTAAGTGTTCTGGGATTCCCATTCTCAATGTGAGCCATAGTTTGTTTTGACTCGTATGGTCAGATACTTGTGTATAATCAGTAAAGCAAAAGCAGACATCTTTATGGCATTCTCTGCTTTCAGCCAAGAGTCATCTGACAACAGCGATGGTTGGTTGTAGAGAAACTTTTTTCCATGTCTGGTAATGAAGTGCATAAGAAGTTGCACTGCTAGCCCAAAGGTAATTCAAATCCACTAGCAGCTCTGTCGGAAAAAGAAAAGGAATTCCCTCCTGTGTGATTTGCAGCATCCGAAAATCCACTGGAGGGTCAACTATGAATCGCTTCCAACTCCCCAGCAATGAGTTTGAGTTTCTTGAGCGTGAAATAATTGAAATTTAGAGCTCTAAGAGAACAAACAGATATGTCTTGGAGAGGGTGCCGCCAGAGTCCTCTGTGGAGGCAAGAATGAGGAGGCTTCGCCTCATATACTTTGGGCATATTGCTAAGAGGGGTTGTTTCTTGGAGAAGGACATGATGATGGGAAGGGTGGAGGGTCAGCGGAGGAGAGGAAAACTCTCAACCAGGTGGATTGACACTGTGACTGCTGCAAAGAGCACTTGTGTGTCAGGAAGCATAAGGATGGTGCAGGATAGAACAGGGTTCAGATCTTTTGTTCATAGGATCCCTATGAGTCGTACTCAACTCGATGGCATCTAACAACAACAACAACACTAGTTAACTCATGGGGACCTCATGAAATCTCCCTTATCAGGTTGGAAAAATTGTACACAGGCCCATGTCAGACCTTTCTTAAGTCTCATTGACCAGAATTAGGATATGTGACTATCTGCTGGCATTTTCAACCTTAATGGTGAGACTAGTAGGTGAGAAACAATCTACTACAGTGAGTCAAGATTGTCCTTTGTGCCATACCTGGAGAACAGTTCTGGGCAATTTATTATTAGACCGAAATGTGTGCCTTGGGCCCAAAGTAAGACTTTTTTTGTTGTTGTTAAGGACCAGGTAGTATGTTTTAGGATTTGTGGGTTGGATATAATCTTTTGCCCTTTTACAAAAAAATAACTCATTATAAATGAACTAAAAATATTCTTAGCTTGCTGGACATAACAAGATAAGACTTAGGGCCCGATTTAGCAAAAAAAGTCACAGTTGGCCAGTTTTTGCCTAGGTTGTGAAGACTCAGAGGAGAGGGAAATCACCAAGGCTGAAGCCATCGTTTGAAGCTTTCTGAAATTCTGAGATTTGAATGCTGCTTAGAAGGACAGGTAGGATTTGAATTGAGAGCTGTTTTCCTTCTGAAGAGAGCAGTGAATGGAGAAATAAGCCCAGGACGCTTGCCATGCCAGAGGCACATGTTACAGGCAAAGAGTCTCTGGACAGCAGCTGTGCCTTTACAGATGAAACAGGCTAATTACAAGCCCGAGGTCCTGTGGCATGAATACCTGGACTGCTTCAACCACTGGCAAGCCAACCTGTTAAGCAGCTTAGAGAAATGAAGATGCTCCTTTGGCTCAAAGCCTCCATGTTGACTTGGAGCCCAAGGGAGGAGGTGTCTCATGTAACAATTGGCACTTTAGTCGGAGCTGTTGCTACTATGACTAATTAAAGGACAAACATCATGTGCTTAGGATAGCAGAGAGTCTTGATTTCTTAACTGTACCTGTGCACATAGATTGTAACTCATCTTAAATTTGTGTTATTGTTGTTGGCATTGAGGAAGAATTGCAACACCTAATGCTAGCTCATTTACTCATTCATTGAGCTCTTTTTTTTTTAATACTTATTGCATGCCAGGCCCTAGAGATACAAGTTGAAAAGGTCAATCTCGAGAGGAGAATGAAAATGCTATAGAAATAATTATGCTGTGGCGAAATAAGAGAAAGTTGATGTATAAGGAACTGTGGATTTCCAGTGGGAAACACCACCAGTTAATCTTTGTTTAAACTTTCAGATAGGCTCAGTCTAAATAATATTATTTTTCAATAACTACAGGTATAAATATATCCTTAAAAGGTGCCTGTGTGAAATGCTATGTCAGAGTCAAAGCCAATTTATTACCTTACAAGGAAAAAGTCATTTCAAACATTCTATTGTTACTACTGCTAAATTGTTACAGTCAACATTGCATATAAAGTATACTATAATTTGCTTGGTCACTTAATGTTGTGGATTCTAAAAAGAGAAAAATCATTGTTTCCCCTAGTAAAACTTGCTGGAAAAATTATTAGGTGAGGCAAAATAATGTCCTATTCTCCCCCCAGAAAGGTCCTCATCTTAATTCTGGAACCTGGGAATACATTATGCTACCTGGTAAAAGGGAATTAAGATTGCTAACCAACTGACTTTAAAATAGGGGGCTTCCCAGGATTATCTGAGTGGTCCTAATGTAATCACTAGAGTTTTTTAAAAAAAATATAAATAGGATACAGAGAGATCAGATTAACTTGATTTGAAAAGAACCCAATTCCTCTTTGCTGGCTTTCAAGATAGGAGGAGGAGTGGACCACGAGTCAAGGAATGTAGGTGGCCTCTAAAGGCAAAGGAGTGGATTCTGTCCAGAAAGGAATACAACCCTAACAATACCTTCGTTGTAATCCTGTGACATCAATGACAGGCTTCTGAGCTACAGAACAGTAAAATTGTTAATTTGTGTTGCTTGAGCATTCAAAGTTGCAGTAATTTGTTATAGCAAATCAGAAACCAAATAAAATTATAACTATCTGAATCTGTCAATAGGAAATGGATTAGCTGAATAGTGCAGTGGGATATTATGCTTTGAAACAGTATATTAAGTGGAATAAGGAAGGCTGGGGAAAATAACAGCATGCTTCCATTTGTCTATTTTAGAGAACATATACTTTATGCTTATATGTACACAGACTATCTGGACAAATGCCCAAGCAACCAACGTAGTTACTTCTTGTTGTTACATACCGTCGAGTCACCTATGACTCGTAACAACCTTATTTATAACATCTCTGAAGCCTGCACTGTCCTGAGCCAGTCTCACTGACACTGACATACCTACCTCCATTGCCCCAGTTACTGTATTAATCCATCCCATCTGGGTTCTTTCTCTCCTGTACTGTTCCTCCATCTTTCCAAGCATAGTAACTACTTCTGGATAAAGTTACAGTGAAAAACTTAAAGATAGGGGAGCAAGACAAGAATGCAAGGAAGTCTTAAATCTTCTGAATCTTGTTTACCATATACACATATTGAAGAGTTGTTTTTAAATGTCTTAACCTGTGGTTAGAGACTCTAGAGAGTTATCTTTAACTGTGAAATTGCTTTGTCAATCCAGTTACATCAAAGTGTCAGGAGAAGTAAGACCTGCTTCTTGTCATGACCTCTAAAGAGTTGAAAGGTATTAGCCCCAAAAAACCAAGCTTTAGAGTACAGTTGTCTGTTATTATTTTCATGTCTAATAGTTCAAATATCTTTATTCAGCTGCCAAAAAAGGAAGGAGAAGGGAAAGAATAAAAAAGTAAGACAAGAGAGAAATGCAATAGTCAATCTTTTCTATTAAAACCACATATCCTATAATAAGAATGGAATGGAAAAAATCTTAAAAGCAACAGATTTTTACTCTTATGGTATTATTTCTTAAGACTACTTCTTGCATATAATTAGGTAACTGTATGTACAAGTTAGATTTTAACACTCTTCAAAACATCCTTCTTGGTACACAAGTTCTTGCACCATACATTCCTCATAAAGATTACAACGCTATAATTGTTGCTTAAAAGTTGTTCTGGATGGAAATCTCTTGTTACATTGGTATGAATGTGTTTTCCTTACCAACAATGCTAGCCCACATTTTTCTCCAAACAGTTCTTGGCCAGAGGGACATATTTCCATGAATACCTTTGTCTTTATGGGTTTTTTCCCCTCTCCATCATGTACAAACAAACACATCTGGAACCTGTTCAATTATCTTTAAAAAATTACTGTAGCTAATTTAGCATTCAGAAAAGTGCTTAGTATATATTAGGGGTAGTATTAATAAATGATAATGAATGACTCACTTGTGAGCTCAGTTCTTAAGGATTCTGTAGAAAATACACATGTAATTTCTGTTTCCTTCCAAGAAGGGAAAAGTGTCTTTGAAAGATAATTTCAGCCCAAATATAGAAACTTTTTATTTAAAAAAAATCATAGTAATGCTAATTATCAGCATTTTTGTGGTTGTTGTTAGATGCCATCCAGTAACTACAGCTCAAATAGACATGAATAACAGGCCTGAGTCTTGTCCTATCCTGCTCCAAACATCCTTAAGGTTTCAGACATGCTCAAGCCATTGTTACTGTCACATTGTCAGTCCATCATGTTGGGGCTCATCCTCTCTTTGTCTGACTTTCCTGAATGATGTCCTTTTCCCAGTATTGGACCCCCCCCCCCACCCCCAACCCCGACAACACTCTGACCTTTTAAGAGACAGTTTCACCATCTTTGCCTCTAAGGAGCACCGTGGTTGCACCTCCAACACTAACTCGTTTGTCCTTTTGTCAGTCCTTTGGATAGTCAGGACTCTTCTCTAACACCACAACTCAAAAAGTATCTGTTCTTGTTCTTTCATGATCATTCATTGTCCAGCTTTCAGATGCATAGGAAGAAATTGAAAAATGGGCATGGATTAGACACACCTTGGTTTTTTTGTGTGTTTTTTTTTTAAATTTTATTCGTTTTAATGAACATTTACAGAGATTTTGGGTTTTCATTCATTCATTGTTGCACTGTTTTCTCTACCCTCCTCCCCAGTTCGTTCTTCACCCCCCCACCTTGAATGTCTGTTTTAATTGTCCAATTGCCACAGTGCTTGTCAAAGCCAGTTCTGATTAATCTCCTTTGTCAGTGTGTCCTTTGCCATTCCCTATCACTCCTCCCTGAGAGAGACTTCACCCTGATTCATAAGGGAAAGGGGATGGCGAATTCTCTTAGCTGCCTCCTGCTGAAAAGGGACGCTGTGGGTTTCAGGGTGAAGATCTTCTCTCACTACTCTAAAGGGCCCCTTTGGCAGTAGGAAACACATAGACTATTATGGAGATTGATTTTGGAATTTAGATGCACTGTTATCAATTGTGTTTAGCCGTACATGGTCATATCCTTGAAGATGTATCATGGAAGTGTTGTATCCTAGAAGACACAAATTTAACTAACAAGTTAAAAGTACATGAGTCAAAAATTAAAAAGCAATAATATTCCGAGTAGAGGTTCTAATAGTGACATAAATCAAGTTACAGAGGGAAGGTACACCTTGGTTTTTAAACTGCTTAGTCTTTTAATTTTGTGCTTCCTACTGTATTGTGCACTTTGGAGCACACTTGGAAAGATCCTTGAAGGCAGATTTTCCCAATGCAAAATAAAAGACTGATTTTATAAGTAATACTTACTATCAGAAGTAGTGATTGTAGTATTGTTGTTGTTGTATGTACTGTCAAGTCACCTGCGACCCATAACAACCCTTTGTACAGCAGCTCTGAACACTGCCCTGTCCTGAGCCAGTCTCACTGACTCCGACATACCAACCCTCATTACCCAAGTCACTGTATCAATCCATCTCATCTGGGGTCTTCCTCTCCTGCACTGTCCCTCCACCCTTCCAAGCATTATGTCCTTCTCTAAGGACTGGTCTCTCCTGGCAACGTGCCCAACGTATGTGAGATAGAGCTTCAGAACCCTAGCCTCCAAGGAGAGAAATTTGGCTTCACCCTCTCCAAAACAGACATACTTGTTTTCTTGGCAGTCCCTGGTATGTTCAAGACTCTTTTTCAGCACCAGCAGCAAAATAGAAGAAGACCCTCAATGACATAGATTGACACCGTGACTGCAGCAATGGGCTCGGGCATGTCAGAGATGATGAGGATGGCACAGCATAGGACAGGGTTCAGATCTGCTTTTCACAGGATCACTATGAGTTGTACACAAGTCATTAGTATCACTTAACAATGACAGCATGTCTAGATGCTGTGCTAAGTGCTTTTCTTGTATTATTTCTCATGTAATCTTAAGAAAAACACTGTTAAATAGATGGTATTGTTGTGCTCATCATTGTGGATGAGAGAACTGAGCTCAGAGAAATGTGCTGAACACTCACATGCTTGGAAGATCCACGTTATCAACTCCAGTTAGTTAAAATTTAGGCTTAGAACAGTGACTTTTTTTGTTCTATCTTTATTCTATGATACATAGCTTTAAGACAACATTAATCCAGAAAGACCGCAGACTTGGAGTCCTTATGTATAAAAAGTAGAGGAGAGATGTTGGATTGAAAATGAGGATTAAGTGAAAGTCTAAAATAAACCACAAATAAATTTTCTCAAAACGAATGGCTTGAGTTTCTCAATTGAAAGCACTTATAAACTGTTGAGTAAATGGCTAAAGAGCAGAAGAAGGCATATTATTTGGAAATTTTGAAATAAATTTTGGAAAAGAGACAACGAACATGTTCTGTAAGCTTCCAGAGAATAAATCAAGTCATAGGTAAGGGATGAAAAAATAACAATGATAATAGATGTCTCAGCAACAACACTGTAACTAGAAGCCAATGGATAAAGCCAGCCAAATTCTTACACAATGTAATTTGCATTAAAACTTTATATTTAGTCAAACTATCAAGTATAGAGTGGAATCAAGGCTTATTCTAGCCACTCAGGGTAACAAGAATTTTAACTACTGTGCATACTTTCTCTAATATTGTTTAGTCACATAGAAAAATCATCTAAGAGACCAAAAGCTATGAGATGATTTAATCATAAGTTCAAAGAAAGCTAAATAAAGAGAATTATGGATCTCCAGTTAAACAAAAGGTTATGCAAGAAATGAAGCGTAATCATAAATTACAACATGACCTAATGATAACTAATATTTACCTAATCATAGTAATACAAATCCTGAATGTTGATTTAACTGAAAAACCATGATAAAACTATATTGTGGCATTGAGAAGAAAGAAATGAGGGAAAGTGCAAGAGAACTATACATACAATAAAAGAAAACCATTAGGCAATGTCTAAAATGGACCTATCTGGATAACAGCATAAGAAAAATTTCTAGAAATAAGGGGAAAAGCCAGAAGAAATATCTAGAAAGATATGCGAGAAACGGGGGTAGATTGAAACGTTCATGTGAATCACTTTGGTAAAGTGAAAAAATGTATTTTTTTTTTTTTAGTTTTAATAAAATTTAAGTTTCTATTTTTCTTTTTCATTTTATATTGTTATATTCTACTATTGGCAGTCTTTCATTACCCCATTATTTTATATTGTCAAAATTGGTAAATTGTATAGCCTTATGGGAGTGAATGAATATGAATAAAAGATTGACTTGCAGAGATTATCCGGTAGGCTGGGCTCTATGAGGAGAAATGTGGTGGAAGATCTATCAACAATCTGCGTTATGCAGATGACACAACCCTGCTTGCTGAAACTGAGGACGACCTGAAGTGGTTGCTGCAGAGGGTCAAGGACGGCAGCCTTCAGTATGGATTGAGGCTCAATGTCAAGAAGACAAAGATTCTCACTACTGGACCAATTGGCAGCATCATGATGAGTGGTGAAGAAATTGAGATTGTTCACAGCTTTAGTTTGCTTGGCTCCATAGTCGACACTCTTGGCACCAGTAGCCAGGAAATTAAAAGATGTATTGCCATGGGAAAGTCTGCTGTTAGGGACCTCTCTAAAGTACTCAAGAGCAACGGTGTCTCTCTGGAGACTAAGGTGCATCTGATACAGGCCATGGTCTTTGCTATCACTTGTTATGCATCAGAGAGTTGGGCAATGACTAAGGAGGATAGAAGGAGAATTGATGCCTTTGAGCTGTGGTGCTGGAGAAGCGTATTGAGAGTACCATGGACTGCTAGGAAAACAAACAGATTCATCCTGGAAAGGCTTAAACCGGGTAGCTCCTTGGAGGCAAGGATTCTGAGGCTCTGTCTAACATACTTTGGACATGTTGTAAGGAGGGACTGGTTCTTGGAGAGGGACATCATGCTTGGTAGGGTGGAGGGACAGAGCAGGAGGGGAAGTCCCTCTATGAGGTGGATTGATTCAGTGACTGGGGTAATCCGGACGGGTGTATTGGAGACGGTGCGATTGGCACAGGACAGAGCAGAGTTTAGGGCTGTTGTACATAGGGTCGCTATGACTCGCAAGCAACTCAAGGGCACATAACAACAACAACAACTAGAGAAAGCCTTTAAAGGTGTTATCAGAGTGTTATCGGTGTTATCTGGTGGCCTAGTGGCAAGAAGCTGCACTGCAATCCCGAAGGCACCTGTGGTTCGAGTTCACCAGATGCTCCTCTGGAGGGGCAATCTCCTCCTGTGCCAGTTGAGTCTGATTTGACAGTACACAATAAGGGGGCGGGGGAAGAGGTGGGAAAATGTATTATCAGAGCTCTAGTTTCATTTAGATGTATTACTTACATGAATGCTGTAAAAACAGCAGTTGTCTATATATTGTTTGCATTTGTTGGTAATGTATCACTCTAAAATTTCTTTATTATAGCTTTCCATAGTCTCCTTTTCACATCTTGATATTTTTCAGCACTTTTACTATTCTTAGTGTCTCTCCATTAAATAGACTTGGTACTTTGCTCAAATACACAGAGAGGGCAACTTAAATTCTTTACAATGATTATCTCTTGGCAATTCTTAAGCATAAATGTTTGATATTTGCAAAAAAATTAGACTGTTGCTGCTCTAATTTCAAGAGTAAGTACTATTTGATGGGAAGAGGTCCCATGCAAGTGTACAAGGGAGGAGGGGAGATTGAAACAATAGAAAGGTCTTATTCACATACTTGTTATTAGTTTGAGCAGTAGATTTTGTTTAAATACCATCTCTCTATCTAATTTGAGTCAAAGTGTTATCTGAGGTTCATGTCTTGGTCTTTCTTTCTCTCCCACTTCTTCCAGAGTCAAGACTGGGTAGGGGTGGAGGAAGATTTACTGTGAAGCTCAAATCTCAGGGCTTCTCACGTGCATAGTCCTCTTTCAATGCCTGTGCGGTACTTTAGCAGTGTTTCACGTGGTCATTTCGTTCTGTAAATGTGTAGAAGTTAAATGTTTTATCCATAATGAGTTAAGACGTTATCTTTTCCACTCTGCCTTCCTCTTCGTCACACTTCGCCTACAGGGTGATGTTGGAACGGCATGGCATTTTTTACTATTCTTGCTCATTCATGGCCTTTGAGTCAGACTGACTCATAGTTTACTCTCCAGTGAGTTTTCAGAGGCTGTAAATTATAAAGGACGAGATTGCTAAACCTTCTGCCATGAAGCACCTCGTGGATTTGAACTACTTACTGTTGGTTTAACAGTGCATCTCCTTTCCCACTGTGCCACAAGAGCTCCCTTATTAATACTTTATATGTATATTCTTTTTCTTTATGGCACTTTCCCAAGTTCAAGTTTAAGTGTACCCAGAATAGTTGGAGCCATTCCTGAGTCAAGAGGAACTGGTTTTTAGACTATTAAACCATAATTCAAGAGAATTTAAAATGTTCTTAGTCTTCCTTTAGTATTCATAGAATTGACATTTACAACAAAACACATTGGTTACAGTAAAATACCTATTACGGGAATGTATTATTTTGTAATACTACCAGAACATTTAAATTGATACCTTTTACCTTAATGAATTGTTTACGTTAATTAAAATACAGTGAAATCTTAAAATAACTTTAAGAATGCAAATGTGGTTATCAGGACCTCTTTCTTTAAAGGTCATTTTGAAAGAGTTAATGTAACCATGCAGAACTATTTCAAAGAATGAAAGCTTTAAAATCTTAAATAAGGTAATTCAGATTTATTAACTCATGCTCTTTGTTTGCTTTGTATGCATTGTGACAGTGACAAGCCACTTTTGATTTGATTACTATTCTATGCATAGTTATCTGACTTGATCTGAGAGCTTGGCAGAATTGAAAGCAGCTTTGATGAGTTGATGCCTAACTCACAGAAACCCTCCACCGGGTTTCACAGGCTATAAGTCTTTATGGAAGTAGCAGGAGCCGCTGGTGCATCCAACAGCTAACTTTTGGTTAGCAGCCATACATTTTAGGCACAACACCACCAGGAATCTGTCTACTTTATGAATGACTTAAAAAATATTTTATTATTTACTAAGCCTTGGCTTTCCTGTAACTCTTGGAAACCTTCATATGTCTTGAAAAATAAGAACTAATTCCAAAAAGAAGAATTCATTTTCTTATAGTATATCTTTTGAAACGCTTCATCAGTCTTGAAGACGAATAAAATTTTTTAAAATAGAAAGTAAATTTTTTTCCTATATTGTTCAGGATCACCTTTGCATTGCATGATATAAAAAGTGATTCAGATTCTTTCTTTTTATTTTCTGAAATTAGAAGAAGTAATGGAGGATAAGGAGAAAAACCTCAAAGTAGACAAAGTGGCAGGATAGGAAACTGTAAGAAGGAAGTAAGCCAAGAGCAGGAACAGGGTTTACTTGTAACTCTGGGTATTACCTGTTTTCATTTTGGTTTGTTGCCACTGTAAAATTCCTTAATCTCTGCAGATATTTTACAAATTAAAACATAGTTTCAGCAAGACTGAACTAGGATAGTCATAGAGCTGTTACATATATATGACTAAGTTTCAGTGCCTGGTAGTAAGAAGCTTTGATGACATAAGCATATACATCAGTGTTCTGTCTAGGGTAACAGTGTCTGCTGTTCTTTAATGGGTTAGAATTGTTTTTTCTGTTCTTTTTTGTGATGTTAGTCATGAGGAAAAAATACTCTTGTATTACCAGTTAATTGTTTGACTCTCTCTTTTGTCTCGTTCCCCTTATCTGCACTCTAGACGGTTTGTTTTGTGGTTTGTTGTTGTTGTTGTTTTTAAAGACTGAAGAATAGAAGACTTAAAGCTATTTTCTGGCATCTATCAGGGGAGTTGGGTGGGGCATGTTTTATGGCTTTTCTTATTAAACAGTTATTAGTAGAAGACTGATGAAGCCAAGGTAGTGGGTTTTCATCCCCCATTCAGAACCTGTGCTACATTCACTAAATAGTTACATCAAACATGTACCTTCAGATGTAACAACAACACTCTCTAGCCTAAAAGGAGTTTAGATATAAGAGTTGGTAGCATCATCACCCATTCTTCAAACAACAGCAGTCAAATATTCCCCAGTTGATTTTAATTTGCTTTTTTTCTGCTCACCTAACCAGTCACCTTGTTGGCTTTATTCTCTCCATAACAGCCATCACTAATCAGAATGCAGCTTCTCACATATGAACTAACATCAACTCAGTGATTTCCCCAGGCTTTTCCCCTTCTTGCTTGTGGGCCCATTCACTTGGATCTCTGAAACAATCTTGTTTGTATTACAGAGTTCTCATTTGGAAGATAGTGAATCAGCAGCGTTACTTTGCTGTGAATGTGAAGAATCAGAAATCTTTAGGGATTCCAATGTACGTAGGTATAATTTTTATACAGCCTTGGGTGATTCAGGTAAAAAAAGAAATGCTAGTTGGGTAAATTTGGCTCTTAATTATAACTGAGATAATGCCTGATGTTGCATCTATTTGGCCCTATTCAACTGAGTGTCAGAAGTTGATTTGAATTACATAGCATGAAACAATAATTCATTCTAGTAAATGAATAATTCAGTATTGAATTTCTTAGAAAATGTATCTTTCTGGTTAAAATGCAGATAATGGGAACTGGAGAATCAGAGACAGATGATTCATAGACTGAATTCTCACCACTTTTTCACATAAGAAAGTCATTAACATCAAATTGAGATTAAAACTTAAAAATGAGGGGGACCTCTGGTGGCCTAGTGGCAAGAAGCTGCACTGCAATCCCAGAGGTACACAGTTCGAATCCACCAGATGCTCTGCCGGAGAAGGAGGAGCAATATCCTCCTGTACCAGTCAGATCTGATTTGACGGTGCACGCACACAAAATAATAATTTTTTAAAATGTAAAAAAAAAACCACCAACCTTAAAAATGGATCTTACCATACTAAACTAGACATTTACCATAAAATCTGGTAACAGAATTGTTATTTAGGGCTTATGAAAGAGCCTTGCCAGGACAAGGGTTTCCTGGAGTAGTCCAGTTTCCTGCCTTAGGCAGGAGCAGATTCTAACTGTATTTTGGTGAGAATGTCTGTTTTAAACCTGTCACTTTAGAACCTTTCAATTCTAAATCTCTGAAATGGTCAGTGCTCTATTCCTGACTCTTAAAACCTTTCTGTATGAATTTCTTCTCACATAGAAACACTGTTTGAAATGTTTCTTCTATCAGAAGAAGCCACCCATTTCTGATAGTCTGTGGAGTGTACAGTGTCAGCTTATAAATGCAGGGCCTGAAAAAGTAAAATTTGTGATGGAAAATCTATAAGATGTACAACTCTGTGGGGATCAGAAGGAAGGCAGCTATTCTTTTAAGAAAAGTCACTTTTATTCCAACATTAGAAATGCAATAAAATTAGGAGAAAGAAGTGAGAAAATTTTTTTCTGATAAGTTTGGATAAATGGTACATGTAATGCTGATGTATCTGACAGCCAGGCAGATGTCAATAAAAACTAAAATGCCTTAGTGTGCCAACCTACCTGAAGTATATTGGCCACATTCCATAAATACAATTACAAATTTTTAAAAAGCTGCAGAAACCAGGAGGTTTTTCACAAAGCCTTACCTGAATTGATAAGAACTACTTACTGCTTTCACTTTATTCCACTAAAGGTGAATATTATATAGTTTTCTGCTGATGTAGTACTATGTTTTATAAGGAAACACTACCATACGTTGTACTTGGAGGTTTTGGTCATATAAGGAATATATTCCCTTAATGACAGAAATGAGGCTGGGGATAGGATGATAGAATTCTGTACAATGAATGATTTATTCATGACAAATACCTTTTATGAGAAACATAAATGCAGGTTATATTCATGGATTTCTCCTGATGGGATGCACAGGAATCAGATTGATTACGTCTGTGAAGGGAACTGTTGGAGAAGTTCAATATTAGCAGTGAAAACTAGGCCAGGTACTGATTGTGAAGCTGCTCATATGCAAATTCAAATTAAAACAAAAGAAGGTTCAGTCACATCCACAGGAATCAAAATTTTACCTTCCATTTGTCTTCCATGAATTTAAAAAACAACTCAGGAACAGGTTTGAGTTTTTGAACACTTAGGAACAGAGACCAGATAAGCTGTGGGAAGATATAAAGAATAGTATTTATGAAGAATCATTAAAAAGATGGAAAAAGAAGAAGAGACCAGTATTGCACCAGAGCACCAAGAAGGGAAAGGAAAGCAAAGGGAAGATATCAAGAAGTTAAGGAGCTGAGTAGAAAATTTCAAAGGGCTGCTCGAGAAGTCTAGGCAAAATATAATGAAATGTGCATGGAGCTGGAGTTGGAAAATCAAAAGGCCCAGACTCGCTCAGCATTTCTTAAGCTGAAAAAAAAGATTCAAGCCATGAGGTGCAATGCTTAAGGATGCTATGGACAGAATATTGAATGATTCAGGAAGCACTAAAAGAAAATGGAAGGACTATATAGAGTCATTGTACCAAAAAGAATTGGCTAACACAGAAGAATTTCAAGAAAGAACATATCAACAAGAGGCAGTGGTGATAGAGGAGGAAGTGCAGGCTGCTCTGAAGGACTTGGCAAAAAAAATAAAGCCCCAGGAATTGATGGAATAGCTATTTACATATTTGAGCAAACAGGTGCTGCCCTGCATGTGCTCACCATGTTTTGCTAAGAAATCTGGAGGACAACTACTTGGCCAACTGACTGGAGGAGATCTATATTTATTCCTATTCAAAAATTGGTGCAAATTATTGAAATTGTGGAAATTATCCAACAATATCACTAATATTACACTAGCAAAATTCTGCTGATGATTATCCAGAAAAGACTTGAACAGTACATTGACCGAGAACTATGAGAAATACAAACTGGGTTTAGAAGAGGTCATGGCACTAGGGATATTATTGCCAATGTCAGATCTTGGCAGAGAGTACCAGAAGAATGTCTATCTATATTTCATTGATTATGCAAAGGCATTTGACTGTGTGGATCACAACAAATTGTGGCAACCTTGAGGAAAATGAGAATCTCAGAACACTTGATCATGCTTATACAAAACCTATACTTGAATCAAAAAGCAGGCCTCAAAACAGAGCAAGAAAACACTGCATGGTTTAAAATTAGGAAAGGAGTACATCAGGGATGCAGCCTGTTCCCATACCTTTTCAATGTGTATGCAGAACAGATCATTCGCAAGACAGGCATTTATGAGGAGGAATGAGGCATCAAGATTGGAGGAAGACTCACCTTGCTTGCTGAAACTGAAGACCTGAAGCACTTGCTGCAAAGGTCAAAGACTGTAGTTTTCAATATGGATTGAAGCTCAACATCAAGAAGACAAAGATTCTTACCACTGGTAATAGATGGAGAAGAGATTGGGGTTATTAGCAATTACAGCTTGCTCAGATCCACAGTCAACATTTTTAATTAACACCAGCAGTCAGGAAATCAAAAGAAGAATTGGATTGGGAAAATATGCTGTCATGGACCTCTCCAGAGTGCTGAAGAGCAACAGTGTCAGTCTAGAGACTAAGATGTACCTAATCCAGGCCATGGTTTTCTCAATTACTTATTATGATTCAGAGAGTTGGACAGTGACTAAGGATAACAGAAGAAGAATAGATACCTTTGAGTTGTGGTGCTGGAGGAGTCTTGAACATACCATGGACTGCCAAGAAAACAAATAGGTCTGTCTTGGAGAGGGTGAAACCACATCTCTCCTTGGAGGGTAGGATTTTGAAGCTCTGCCTCACTTACTTTGGGCACGTAGTCAGGAGAGATCGGTCCTTGGAGAAGGACATCAAGCTCGGAAGGGTGGATGGACAGTGCAGGAAAGGGAGATCCCAGTGAAATGGATTAATACAGTAACTGGGGCAATGGGTGTTGGTGTGTCGGTATTGGTGAGACTGGGTCAGGACAGGGAAGGGTTCAGAGCTGCTGTACATAGGGTCACTGTACATCGCAGGCGACTCAATGGGACATAAGAACAATAACATATTATGCCAGGCTTGGAAGCAAGAGTGGCATCCACTTCCTAAATGACATGCCTCCAGAAGCTCTATGAACTTTGATAAATGTTGATAATTTTAGAGGGGCTTCAGACCTTTTGTTCATAGGGTTGCTTATGAGTTGTGCTCAACTCAGAGGCAATCAACAACAACATTGTTTAGGAAATGGATGCCAGCCCTGCTTCCAAGTCTGTCTTAATCTGAGAGTTCTACCAAACACTGTCCATCGTGGGTAACTATTATGGCATTTTACATACCAGTGGCACAGTGTTTAATAATATTATAGCAATCCCAAGTTATCTCAGTACAGCAAACTGACAGACCAGTGTGCTGTACCACTTAGAAGAATGTTCTTCTCAAATATAATTATCACCACGCCCTCTGGGCCCAACCAACTTTTTAATACAAAGGCCCACCCACTAGGTCCTGATTGACTTAAACAAGAGGCTTCCAGCCCACAGGTGATTGTTAGCTAAATCCAGTAAACCCAAACAACCAGTCAGGTCACACATGATTGTGAGCAAAATAAAAAACAACCAAACAATTTAAACGGGACTTACAACTAACTAGATGAGCTGCCTTTTAACCTGTGGATAAACGGTTCTGCCAATCTTGGCATTAAAATTGGGTTCTGCCCATTGTCAGATGTTCATTGTGTATGGTAGATACTCAGTATATGTTATAGTTTAGTCAGCAGAAAATGGGCCTGTCAAAGCAGGATGTGCCTCTCAAGTATATCATCATCCCACTGCCTGTTTTTAAGGTGTCTTTACGCCATCAAGTCACAATGATCACGATTTTAGAACTCATATTGATTTACCTGGTTATACTTAATTGTTGATGAGAAGTCTGGAATGGCATGAACTCAGCTATTGACTCACAGATAGTTAGAATATTGCTCATTTCCTTGATACTTGCAAACATCAACAGGTGAATCATCTTGAACACTTTGGTTAGCAACATTTGGCAGATGACAAACTGAGGTGGACAGCAAGGCCAGTGCTGATACCACATTTCCTCAGCTGACAGCCTCCAGTGAGTTTATTATGAGCAGCCAGAGTCATCATTGGTGGAATGTGTACCAGTTCCTATCTACAACATCTTATTAAAATTTCTTTTGTCCAGTCTGCATTGGAGTCCTCTGGACTTGGAGTGACTGCTTTGACAACTTTTGTCTTTCTTTCATAGACCAATATATGATCATCACCATGAATATTTACATATGGGGAACAAATGGCTCTAGTTTTAATCAGTTTTTCCCTTAAAAACTAGTTGGACATAGTTATTTGCAGATTACTCTGTATTTTGTGGCATAAACTTTCATTCACTAAAGTCAAGTTTGTTGTTTGCTTTTCCTCCTCAAGAGGTAAGAGTGGTTACTTGGACATAGCCAACTTTTAAAGGTACCAAAATGAGCTCCTGTTTTCTAGCTCAGGGGGGATCTCCCATATTTTTTTCTTTTTCTCATTCTCCATCCCACCCTTCACATCAGTGAAAATGAAAGATCTCCTTAATTTGAAGACTTAATCGTAAAAAGTTATTTGAAGTCCAAGCCAACTGACATTCCCATTATTTCCTTTTCTTGGAGGGTAGTAGTAGTAGATGTTGATAACAGTTTGGAGTAGAAGTTAACCATTATTGTAAAGAGTGGGAAATAAAGTCAACCACTAAAAAACTTTCTTTTCAATTTCAGGATAATAGAAATTTTAACTTTGGTTAGTTGTATTCATCCACTTATGCCATTTGCTCACCAAGTATTGATTGACTCATGTGTGAAACACTGGGCCCGGGGCTATGGGGATTAGCAAAAGTACAGAATCCACCTTCGGAAAATATATAATGTACCCTTTGGTACCACCACATTGGTTTTCTGGGCTTTCGTAGAAAGCCATGAGAAAGAAAAGAGAAAATCATCACATGGATGAGGAGAGGAAAGTGGTGGACAAGTAGGAAGAAATTTTCATTAAAAACAGGACTAGGAAAAAAAAAAATAAAAAAAAAAAACAGGACTAGGTCCCTTTGGAAGCCAGGGCTGACTGCCTTAGATCTGGCAGGGCTTACCCAAAAGAGGGGAAGAGTATGAAGAAGCCACTGTCCCTTCTCCATCTCACTTAGCCTACAGGAAATGATAAAAAGGTAGCTACTGGTTACCCATCTGTGCAAAAGGTTGCTGAGGAATTCTACCTGCAGAGAAAGACTGTCTGCCTCAAGCAGGGTAACAGTGTAACTAGAAGAGGTCAGAGGTGATGGCAACAATAGATGTGACTGGAATAAAATACTGGCTCTAGTTGTAGGAGTTTCGCCTTGATTCTAGATAAGAAGAGCTGCAGAGAGTGACCTAAGGCACGATGGGATGGCAGTGGCTGCAGCATCACTTGAGTCCTTTGAGGGTTCTGAGTCTCCACACAGTGTCTGCTGCTCTCCTCTTTAAAAAGAGAAAAATTCCAGTTTAGCAATGATTCCAGTTATTTTGTTTAACTGGCTTTATTGCCTTGTAGGGTTTTTCTTCCCTAGGCTGATGGTCAGGAAACTACTTCTATCATTTATTTCCTTAAAATAAAAATTCGTTCTTTCCTTTCCCTTACCCTTTCAACGTCCACTCTGCCAAATAGTAAGAAGGATGCATCTGCTTAGGTGTTAATACTATTTTGTTTTTTCTTTCTTATTATTTTTTGGCTTTGTTATTATGTATTTTCCCTTGGTGCAATAAAAAAAATGTTTTTCTATTTCAGTAGCCAGTGAAAGGAGGAGACACTAGGCTTTTGTGTTTTTAAAGAAAGACAGAGGAGAGAGAAAGCCATCTTTTAGAATTAAATGTGAAGGTATATGAAAAGTAAGGAAAATCTGACATGTAAGAATGAGTTTGTTTAGAATAGTTTTTCTTTTTTTTTTTTTTTTTTAGTTTTTTTAATTATCATTTTTTGTGTGTGTACTGTCAAATCAGATCTGACTGGTACAGGAGGAGATTGTTCCTCCTTCTCCAGCAAAGCATCTGGTGGATTTGAACCGTGCACCTCTGGTATTGCAATACACCTTCTTTCCACTAGGCCACCAGAGCTCGCCTAGCTTTACTTTTTTCCTCATATAGACTGGTACTCCTTTCTTGGGCTATGCAAGGCCTCAGAAGTCAATAGTATCTTCTTAGATGTCATTGTCTGTGAGAATTTCCCTGGGTAGTCATTTTGTGGGGTAGACTATGCCTTTGAGGAGAGAGAATATTTAACCTAATAGTAAGTTAAAGATAAATGACTAGGAATTTTTAGAAATTATCAGCACTATTAAGATAAACTGGCTCGTTGTGGGGCTTGTTGTGGAATAGACAGTCCTACAAATTTTACAGTATTTATTCCCTTAAATAATAGATTAAATGTGAGAATGACTATAGTCATAGAAGTTGGCTACAGGCAATCTCAGGTTATGAACAAGAACCATTCAGAAATGTGTCTCCTTTTATCATTATTTGAGTGAACACTTACAGTGTAAATTGGTTTTCCAGTGCACTACACATCCTGTGTTGTGACACAGCTTACAATCCCCACATTCTAACAGCTGTCCTCCCACTGCCTTCCTGGGTTTCCTGATTCCGTTCATCCTACTTTCCTACCCCTCCCTACCTTCTGAGCTTTTTATCTTTGACAGAATGCTACCTTTTTGATCTTGTGCTTGACTATTCTAAGCAATACATTCCTTCCAGTTATTGATCACCTTTTAAATCTGTTCAATTTTGAGTCATAGTCTGGGTAAATTTTATCAGTCTCTTCAGAGCAGTAAGCCTGGTCTTTATGGTTTTGAGTTTTGTTCATATTTTTCTCCCACTCTTTTCAGTACCTTCTATTTTGATCACTTTCAAAGTGTTGTTGGTGAGAGCCAGGCACCATCTAATTCTTCTGGTCCCACTGTCATAGAAACTTTTCACTTGGCCCATTAGTGTTTTGGACTAACAGTCTTCAATTTTCTTCTTTCTTTCTTTTTTACTCCAGATGGAGAGGGACTGATAGTTGTACCTTTGATGACCGCAGGCATCAAAGCTTTCAAGACCCAGTTCTTGCTCACCGAAGTAGAATGTAGAGGACATTGTCTTTGTAGGCTGTGTTGTGCCAGTTGACTTTAATGACTCCCTAAGCTACCAAGCAAAGCAACTTACTCCCTCAGGGTATTAGAGCGTAGCTGAGAAGTTTCCCTAATTCTGCCCCCTATTCACTCTCCTTTATATGTGGATATATTTACAGCCCATAAGATGTGTATATAGGTATATCCTCTGCCCGACCTGTATGGTTGTAGATGTAGTCTTACCTTGACATACCTGTTCATTTTACTAAGTATGTTTTTAAGTCTAATTAGTAGTTAAGTTAAAACAGGTGCATAGAGTTGGGGCTTTGGTTTTTAGTGCAAGAAATTACTTGAAGTCATTCAGTGACTTAAGCTGCACATGTAGCAAATGAAGATGATTGTGATGAAGAATCTCTTTTGAGTAGAAGTTAGTTCAATTCAGGACTTTTAATCAGTTCATTTTTTGTTTGATCACCTGTTGGGAATTTCCAGCCCAGATATTCACAATCAGAATCTACATTTTAACAAGATTCCCCCCCACCAAATGATTCTTTTGTATGCAACTTGTTAAAATATAATACATAAATATAAGATGGGTACATAAATGGTTTGTTCATTTCAAAATGAGGACACATTTACATGACTTTAAAGTACAGGTACATTCTCTTAACCCAGAGACTCATTGTATTTAATTGCTCAGAAGTGATCAAATTAATAAACCTTTGCCAGAGAAAGGCAAAAGTTTTCTCCCACTTAATTATTCTTGTCTAAATACCATTAGAGAACTAAAGAGCACTTTTAACTTCATGTATTATGCTTTTATTGATGTATATGTGCAAAAACAATGTGAGCACGGGGCAGCAGCCTCTGACCTCCTTGAACTTCATCAGGAGGAAGACTCCTCCCTCAACATCAGAAGTATCAACAGCACAAAACTGATTCCAGAAAGATGAGACATGCTCCCACACTCTGTGCTCCAGACCCTTCTATTTGCTCTGACACCAGCCATTCCTCATGTGGTGCTCATACTTTCCTACTGGGTTCAATAATACATTGCAGTGGCCACGCAGAACTCTCAGACAATAATTAAAAACTTTATCATTGTCTTTGTTGTGTAGCATTGAGTTGTAACAGACCCATCGCTGACCCTCCATTGGGTTTTCAGAGGCAGTTAATCACACAGGAGGAGATTGTCTATCTTTCTAATGTAGTGATTTGCTGATTGCATGTACTTTGATAGGCCAATTAAATAATCTAAAATGGTATTTCGGGCAAACTATGCTTGATCACATATATATGATCAAATCTGACCTTACAAAATTATCTTGTAGGTCTGGGAAAGGACTTCTTTACTTTTCACATGCTTCAGAGGTAATAATCCTTTGTATAGCCAAAGTTGAGAACCATGGTTCTTAGAAATTCTCTGGAAAAGAAGTATAAAGTAATAGATTTGGGGGTAACTTAGAATAAATTTGGAATATTAGGATGATGCACCATTAGAAATGTCAGGAAGGAGGTGATGGCTTAGTAACAATCAAGTTTCAGGGTTCAGGAAGATAATATTTATGACTAGAAACTGGTTATACCTCTGGGATATTTTATAGATTAATTTTCTGTGAACTTCTAGAACACTACCACTATTGTAAGGAGCCCTAGTGATAGAGCGTGTGATGTATGAAACTGCTGGCTGCAAAGTTGGTGACTCAAATCTACTATCTACTCCCTGGGGAAAGCATAGGAGGTCTCCAACTGTAAAGTGCACAAGAGGAATGGCAGCAGAGGGACACTGTGAGTCAGAATCAACTCAGTGGTGTTGAGTTCCCACAATGGAACTAGACACAGTTTTTCTCAATCTCTAGTTTGCTTTCCTGCAATTTCTAGTCAGTTTTTTTAGCACTTGAGGCAGAGTCTTGGTAAAGGTAGAATTTCTGGTCAATTAGACAAGAACAGCGAACCCTGGAGAGAATAGTAGATGGCCTTGACTAAGACCAATGTCCTGAGAGAGTTGTTAATTGAACACATTCATAAACTCAATTGTGTTCTTTGGTTGTAGGAGGAGTAGTTATTTTAAAATCATGACTTGTTGAAAACAAGAACTGAAACAGCGGTTAACACTGGTCGAACACTGAATGTTGAGGCTGAATTATGCACATGGTGAGATGTTCTGTGAAATATTGGTGGTTCTGACCCACTCAGATGTGCCTGAAGGGACAGACATGGGCTCTCCACTAGTTGGAATCAGTTTGACAGCAGCTAACAATAACACCAACCATGTGCCTTGCTCTATATGAAATGTTTTTATTTGTATCTCACATCACATTTTTCTGATGTCAGTAGCATTATTTATCTATCCCTGCTTTAAAAGTGAGAAAACTGAGGCTCATTTATTCCATCATTATTTGATACTACTCAGTAGTACTATTCAAGACAGTGAATACCCCAGTGATGAGCAAAGCATACTCTGTCCTAATGGAACTTGCAGTGCATTGAGGAAGACAGATAAATAATAAGTATTTAATTACAAAATGTTATGCTGCTATGAAGAAAACAAATGAGGGGAAACAGAGAATAACGAGGCAGACAATCCATTTAGATAAAAGATATGTCACAAAGGGCCTTTCTAACATGGTAATAATATTTTTAGTTCAGAATACATAAGGTATTTGGTTAGGGTCACATATCTAGTAAGTGGTGAATTTTAAGTCTGATTACTAAGGCTGTCAGAATGGGCTTGAACTCCACCTTGGATTTGTTGACTCACCTCTCTGGTCATGACATTTAAATTCTCAAGAGTGGCATTGTAAAATTTACAAGTAAAAAAATATATAGTACTAATTCTCTCAAAGGAAATCTGCTTCCTAAATTGCTGCTTTAAAGGGAGCTCTAGGGGACAGGAGGCCTCAAAAGGGGCACTGTATGCATTTATGCAAATGACAGAGCCACCAGCTCCAAAGACGTTGAAAGTCTCAGCTATAAATGTGATAGGTACATTAGCAGGAGGAAATGCCCTCTTGGCCTCCTGGGCTGGGTCTGGAAGTTCCACTTTGGATCAACATTTCCTGCCTTTACTTGAACTCAGAGAACTTGTAGGACCTGATCCAGGAGCCAAGCAAAGGCTGTTTATGGAAGAAACTGACTAATAAGTATCAGATGGTAGCTAGAACCTCAAGATGCTTGCTAAGAGGGTTGGAGAAAGGGAAAGGAGTGAAATATAATCTTGAATTCAGGTACTGCAGTCTTTGGACTAACATGCTTATTTATTTCTCCAAGTTAGAGTTTTCCTATAGAGTCACTTTGCTCTGGAAGAACTTGTCCACTTGTTCTTTTTCTTACTTTTTTTTTTAATCAGCAGTTCTTAGACTGGACAGATTCTGTTGATGCATGATGTCAGTTTTCTGACTCTGGAAGATCGCCCTAACTTAGATAATCCAATAGGTTACATTTTTATAGTGCCTAGCGTACAGTACAGTTTGGGAAAGATTATTAAGTATATCATATTCATCTTACTTGATGATTATATTTCTCAGGATTATTAATTGATTGTGGCAATTTGATAGTTCTAATTCCTAAAAATTTCCTCAGAAGAAACTAAAAAAATATATATACTAAAATTTTAATGATCTATTTAGTAATAGTGGAGAAGGAATGGTTAAACAAACTGTAGATTTAATAACTCAGTGAAGTCATAAAATTTAAAACTGTGTAGTTCTAATTGGTTATGAAATGTTAAATTTAGAAAGTAAGTAAATGGAAATTAATAAGTTGTATCTCTGCTTTACTCTTATGCCAAAATAGAGATGGACCAAAAAGTTAAATGTAAAAATTTGGCACTATAAAAATATATAATAAGAATTGTAATAAATAATCTTGGAGTAGAAAAGACCTTATTCAAATATGACACATACATAAAAAAGTGACACAAACCTGAGAAGACATTGAGAAAATAAAATCATAATAATAGGTTAAAAGTTCTCTATTAAAAATCAAAAAACCCTATGAAGTTAAAAAAACGAAAGTTTGGAATAAACAGGCAAAGACTTTGAACACGTAAAACCAAAAGGTAATTTCTCTCGTATAGTATATAATGTGTTTCATAATATTTTTAAAAGGCTAGAACTATATTAGAAAAGGATACAAAAGACACAAGCTACTATAGAAAAAAATATAGAAATCACTGTTCACTGTTGTTGTTATGTGCCATCGAGTCATTTGTAACTATAGTGACCCTATGTACAAGAGTTCTGAACCCTGCTCTATCCTGAGCCAACCTCATTGTCTTTGACACACCGACCCTCATTACCAGTCACTGAATCAATCCATCTCATCCAGGGTCTTCCTCACCTGCACTGTCCCTCCATCCTTCCAAGCATGATGTCCCTCTCCAAGGATTGGTCCCTCCATGCAACAAGCCTGAAGCATGTCAAACGAAGCTTCAAAATCCTTACCTCCAAGGAGCAGACTTGTTTCACCCTCTCCAGGGTGAACTGTTTGTTTTCATGGTGGTCCTTGGTATTATTCAATACTCTTTCAGCACCACAACTCAAAGGCATTAAGATCCCCTATAATAAATATAATTTTTCAATTTCCAAATTGGCAAAGATTAAAACTAGTTGTTGGTGCACTATATTAGCAGCAGCATAGGGAAAATGTCATTGTTTTATTTCATTAGTGGAATTTAAATGAAAATAACTTCCTTGGAGGGAAATTTGGCAATTATATATTCAGAAATCCTAAATAGTCATAACTTTAGCTCCAGAAGTTTTCTTTGTGCAAATGTATCCTTAGAAATACTGTTGCATATGTAAAATAATGCCTATTCAGGGATATTTGTTGGAGCATTGTTTGTAATAAGGAACAAAGAAAACACCCTAGATGTCTGTTAACAGGGACTTGAAGTGCCTCCTTCTAAATTACTAGACAATTTTCTTTTAGATATATTATTAAGAAAAAGTACCAGGATTAAAAACAATGTATTATTTGTGCTTTTAAAAAAAAGATGTAAAAAGAAATATACTTAGATGATTATTCATATTCATATGTGGTCTTTCTTAAATACTAAAATAAAAGGAGGGGTAGAACATTCATTCACTCAACAAATATTATTTTTTAAAAGAACCACCCACCTCTTAGCCTCAAGTAGGCACAAAGAGACAGATATGCATTTATAATTGGCATGCAGTGTCATTAGTACAGTAATAGAGTAAAACTAGCTCCTGAGTACAATTATAGCATAAGAAGGAACTTCGAGATGCTCCTTCCTGATTGCATATCAATGTTAAAAAGTTAACAAAATTTACTCATATAGTCTGATTACAACTAAATAGAAACTAAGTATGAGTGCTTACATTATTTAACTCATAGTGACTCTATGGGACAGGGTAGAGCTGCCTTGTAGGATCCCCAAGGCTGTAATTCTTTACAGACAGACACAAACTACCACATCTTTCTCCTGTGGAAAAGTTAGTGGGTTCAAACTGCTGACTTTTCAGTTAGCAGTTAAGCATTTTGGCCACTTTTGCCACCAGGACTCCTTCTAAACACATGAAAGAGATTTTAATTATAGTTTATTTCAATATGGTGAATATAATGGCTTTTGTAATATCATAGTTGTCTTGTTTATATTTTAGAGTCAAGTTTATTATTAACCTTGTTTTTGTTGTTATGTGTCGTCAACTTGCCTACAATTCATAGCGACCCTATGTACAACAGCCTTAAACCCTGCTCTATCCTATTTCAATCTTACTATCTCCAACACACCTACCCTCATTACCCCCAGTCACTGAATCAGTCCACCTCAGAGAGGGTCTTCCTCTCCTGCCTCCACCCTCCCGAGCATGATGTCCCTCTCCAAGGACTGGTCCCTCCTTTCAACATGCCCAAAGTATGTCAAATGAAGCTTCAGAATCCTTGCCTCCAAGGAGCAGCCTGGTTTCACCCTCTCCAGGGCGAACCTATTTGTTCTCTTAAGCAGTCCATGGTATATTCAGTACTCTTCTCCAACACCACAGCCAGTCTGGAGACTAAGATGCACCTGATACAGGCCATGGTCTTTTCAATCACTTGCTATGCATCAGAGAGGTGGACAGTGACTAGGGATGACAGGAGAATTGATGCCTTTGAGCTGTAGTATTGGAGGAGAGTTTTGACTCACCTTAGATTGTTTAAAATAAAACACCTAGGATTCTGAGGGGCCTTGGCTCTCCTTTGAGGAGTTAATATGGGGGATAAAGAGGCCGTATGTCACATACTATGTAGAGTCTCTGGGTGGTGGAAACAGTAAGGCCAGGTGATCCAGGTGCTGAGAGATGAACCTCTGAAACCCTATGGCACATAGGACACACGTGGAGTCACCAGGAGTTGTAGTTGACACAATAGCAACTCGTTTTTACCGATTATTACATATATCCCTGTACTTTCCCCACAACCTTTAAGCCTGACTCTCTACAGACTATTTTGGAGAACCCCCGAACTGATTTATGTACAGTTTTACCTGCAGGTAAGGAGTTCTGGTGGCATAATAGGTTTAGGGCTGTTCATCAAAAGGTTAGAATCCACCAGTTGCTTTGCCTGGGAAAGATGAAGCAGTCTGTTCCCATTAAGATTTACAGTCTCAGAAACTCAGTGAGCCAGTTCTCTCTCCTCCAGGGGCACTAGGAGTCAGAATCACCTCAACAGCAATACTGTTGGTTTGGGTTTATGTCTATAGATGTGTTCCGTGGTCTAAGGAGAGTTCTTTCAAACCTTTGTGGTTTTGTTTGTTTTTTTTTTAACAATGCTCTTTTTCTTCTCAAGAAGCGTCTGTACTATGAACAGAACCTCACTGGGACCATTTTTTTGATGCCTTAACGTAAGCTGCAGTGCAGCAAGGACTATATTAAGCAATTTGGCTTTCAGAATTTATAGCCTTCCCTATTATAAGCTACATATAGCAAGTAAATATCAATTAAAATCCACTGGTCATTAATGAAATATGATGTTGCTCTGCAGTAATGATCTAAATTCTAGCATGCAAAGTTATGTCTAAGTCTTATAATTAGCCTCCATCTTCCATTAAGTCAGACTTTAAAGCTCTGCTATTTCATTTCCTTCCCCATTCTTAGTTCCCTGGTTCTAGGAGTCTATCTTGAACTAATTAGGCTCGCTTAATCTGGAGCAGCTGTGCCAGGCACAATACCAAAGGCGGAGCAGAACTGGCCTGGTACTTCTTTCACAGCTGAGTTCACACTTCTTGCCTGACTCTTAGGGGAGGACATGATTAGCTTCCATTTCTTCTGTATATGGTGAACTTTCACTCATTTGCTTTTTCACCAGATGTGTACAGAGCACATCCTGTGTGGTCATAACCATCACACCGGGTGTTGGGGACATAGTGATGCATCTGCAAAGTAATTTCTTCCTCTGTGGAATTTCTGTTCTAGTGGAGATTGACTGATCCTTGGTATTCTTCCGTTGGCTTTCTGAGACTATAAATTTTAATGGGAGAAGACTGCCCATCTCTGTTCACAGCATGACTGGTGGATTCAAGGTGCTGACTTTAACACAGCAACCCAGAACATAACACACTCTGTCACTGTTGCTGCTGCTGTTGTTGCTGTGTTCTGTTGAGTCAGAACTCACTCACAGCTGATGCTACAGCAGGTTTGCAGGTTTTCAGAGGCAGTAACTTACACGGGAAGAGATTACCCATTTTTCTTCCACAGATTAACTGTTCAATTCAAACCTTGTGCCTTGGGTTACCAGTGCAACTTCTTATCACTAAGCCATCAGAATTCCCTACTTGGGTGGTGATGGAATGTATTGATCACATCACCTGTTGGCATTAGGTGCTATCGAGTCCTCACAGTGACCCTATGAACCACTCACCTGAACCCTATCCTGTTCTAAACCATCCTCGTTATCTCTGACACACTTGAATCCATTGCTGCTGTCACTGTGTCTATGTTGTTGATGGTCTTCCTCTCTTTCAATGATTTTTCCAAGCATGAGGTGTTATTTCAAAGACTAGCTTCTCCTAGTAACATGTCCAAAGTGTGAGAGATGAAGCTTTGCCATCTTTGCCTCCAAAGAACATTCTAGCTGCACTTTTTCCAAGATGTATATTTGTTATTTTGACAGTCCATGGAATATTCAGTTCTCTAACATCACGGATCAGAGGCATCAGTACTTTTTCTGTCATCCTTATTCATTGTCCAGTTCCCAAATACAAGTGATTGAAAAGACTATGACCTAAATCAGTTACACTTTAGTCCTCAGAATGACATTCTTGCACTTCAGTATTTTGGAGAGCTCTCTGACAGCAGACTTGTCCAATGCAGTGCATCTTCTGATCTCCTGACTGCTTGTATCAAGGGTGTTGATTGTTAATCCAAGCAAGATTAAATCACTCCCAACATCAATCCATTTTCTATCTACAATGATGTTGCCTTCTGCCCCAGTGGGAAGCCTACCCTTGGCCAATAACCCATGCTCCTCAAACAGATTGAGAGGCAGTTTGCTAACAATTTTCATAGTATAATACATAGGACTTTGAATTTACTACACTGTATAACTTATTATGGTTCCGCTGAGGAACTGGTATTTTGTGTTGTACTTGGAGAAACAAATAAGTCAAAGCTAACCAGGGGGAAGTTGGATGGGGATGGCAGGGAAGGAAGAATTTACATGTCAGGAAACAAATGTCACATTCAAGGAACCAAAAGAAGATCATTGAAGCTGGAATTAAAAAAGGAAGTGATAACAGTGTGAACATTGTGGTACTGGTGAGGTAAGGAGAAAACCAGGGGGGTCAGAGCTTTGACTGTTCAAAAAGAAGCACCTGAAAAATTTTCAGTTGGAGTGACCAGGTTGACATTTTCAAAAGATATGTCTGTCTTCACTATGGACAGTATGTTTCTGATTTTTTTTTTCGTTAACCATGGCCAGTTGGACTTTATTTTCCTGTGATTTAGTTAACTCATTTGGAGAATGGAGCCAAGAGAAAAGTTGCCAGAGAGATAATACAGTATGGTGGAAAATTATACCCTTGGATAAATTCTTTTCCTTCTTTAAATCTCAATTTACTCATCCAAAGAATGAAGATAATAGTATACCATTATGGATTAAATTATCTCAAAAAAATAAAGTATTCTAAATTTAAAAACCCTAATACTGGTGGATATAACCCAACTTATTATAATAATGAGACCGTATCACTGTAAGGTATGTTTTAAGCCAATCACATTTGAAATAAAAAAAAAAAAAAGACTAGGCTCAGATAAGGAAGCACAATTGGAGGAGAAGCTCTCTGAGGAGCTGAGACACAAAAGCGGAAAAGACACAAAGGCCCTTGCCCGGAGCTGGCAGAGAGAGAAGCCTCCGGCTACAGCCAGTCTCCTGAACTCAGACTTCCAGCCTCCTATACTGTGAGGAAATAAGTTTGTATTCCTTAAAACGACTCATTTGTGATATTTTTGTTTTAACAGCAGTTAAGACATAATGATCTTGTAAGTTATTTTGAGGATTAAATGAACTAATGCCTACAAAGCACTTAGACTAAGGCCTTGTATCTTGTAAGCCTTTAATAAATGTTTGTTACCAATTTCTATTGGATTCTTTACCTTTATCTTGTTGTGGTGCTCAAGTATTTAATAAATTCTGGATATAAGTCCCTTATCTGATATGTTATTACCGAATACTTTTTCCCAGTCAGTGGCCTCCCTTTTTACCCTGTTGGAGAAGTTTTTGGATGTGCATAGGGATTTGAGTCTTAGAAGATCCCATTCATCTACGTTATCTTCTCCTGGTTGTAGTTTACCAATTTCATTTTACTTGGATCCATACTCAACACCCAAAGTAGCAACAGTCAAGAAATCAAAAGAAATTTTACTGGGAAAATCTGCCATTACGCACCTCTCCAAAGTGTTAAAGAACAGTCATGTCAATTTAAAGACTCAGGTATGCCTGGTATAAGCCATGGTCTTTTCAGCTGCTTCCTGTACATCTGAAAGTTAGACAGTGAGTAAGGTTGACAGAGGACAAGTCAAAGCCTCTGAGATACGGTGTTGGAGAAGAGGACGTGATATACCATGGCCTGCCAAAAAACCAGAATGATCTGTCTTAGAGGAAGTGCAACCAAGGTGCCCCTTAAAGGCAAGGACAGAGAAACTTGGTCCCATGTACTTCGGGCATATTATGAGGGGCTAGTCCTTGGAAAAAGCCATCATGCTGGAAAAGATGGAGAGTTAGAAAGAGACTCTCAAGATGCATTGCCGTAGTGACTGTAATGTCTGAAATGGGTTCAAGCATAGCAAAGATGGTGAGGCTGGTGTGGGATGGGGCTAGGTTCATATCTGATGCTCATGGGGTCACTATGAGTTATAGCTGACTCATCAGCACCTAACAGCAATCAGTGCAGCCACTATGACTAACTGCAGGGAGCTCTGGTGACCTAGTGAACTTACACTGTTGTTCCATGGGAGAAAGATGGGCAGTCTCCTCACTTGCTACTTAACAACATCTGAAAGCCTAGTGGAGAGGGAGCTATGAGTCTGTTCCAGCTGCATGGAAGTGAGTTGAGTAATTTAGTTTCACCAAGGATTCAGCTGCTCCTCCGAGAGCCATATATCTCCATGGGCTTAGGGTAGCTCCCTGTCCCTGGGTTATGGAAGCTGAGGAGTGATTCCTTGCCTTAACCCAGGCAGTGCATTTGCTGAAGCTGCCTTTTCACAAACACCAGGGAGAGGGTTCTGTCACTTGCAAGAAGTGCCCCAGAATGTCGCTAGTTGCTTGGAAACATCTGTGGCTCTTTGTTTCCCACATACTCGGTAACTGTGTCATGTGTGTAATTATGCTGCTGAGCAAAGCTTCAGGTTGATCAAGGTTAATTGTTGACGGTATTTCAAATGTTAATAATGTCTCAAAAAATTGCTTTTCCAAAATAGATTGTTCCAGCTTCACAAAAGATTTAAATGCCATTGATTTCTCCATTCAGCAAGATGTAATTCTACACCTGGAAATCGAGATCTTCCCACTTTAACGTTGTCTAAGAAAAATACATTTTCTCTTACCCCCTGAAATTTGCCACAGTCACATGCTTACTTCCTGACTTTTGTTACCTTTAACCTGTTGTCCAAAACATGAATTTCTGCCCTTCATCCATCTTGTGGACCCAAGGCTGAAGAATGCCACCCTTCTGTAAGAGTCCTGGGCAATTCTACAAGGAGGTTTTCCGGGGGGGGGGAGGGGAGTGGGAGGGCTATTCTAAAAGTTCACAGTGAATTTCAACTCTGCCCAGAGAGCCTTTGTTTTGTAGTTTAAGAACATAAGAGGGCAGAATTTGAAAGGGAGTTTGCTGCCAAGTGATACAAAGGGGAAAAATTTAAAGTCTCTCATGTGGTCAGAGAGAGTGCCCTGAAGTCACGTTCACTTACTGAACTTCCTGTGGCAGGCTGGTTCACAGATGGCGAATAATTCTCTTTTCTTTTTTAAAGTAAGAGTGAGCTTTGTCTTTTTTTCTCTTGTCCAACCTTATAGCTAGCTCCACCTGCATAGTTGTCTGCCAGGGCTCTAAGGGAATGTCCAACAGCATCAACTAAATAAATTGTTCTGGCAGTAGGGCATGGTGTTGGGTGAGAAAGGAATTGGCCAAAAATAAGACTTTACCCAGCTGTTTGTTGCCTGAAGATAAGCATTGGTTCTGCTGTCTTCCTTAAAATTATACATATGCAGTTGCTATTTTTGTTATGTGCTGTTGAGTAAGAACCAACTCAATAGATGACCTTACAATGGTCAAGAGAGATCATCTACTTTCTTCTGCAAAGTGGCTAGTGGATTTGAACTGTAGGCCTTGTGGTTGGCAGTGCAATACCTTACCACTAGACCACCAGATTTCCAAATATTACTGCTGCTATATTCTCAAGTACTGTGAGCTTAAATTGAGCTGAATAATGTAGAATACATCTGCTGCAGCTGTATGGGCTTTTTTGTCTGTGTTAATGTATCCTTTTTGTCACCTTTAACTTGAATGTTTTTATTGTTTTTTGTTGAGCTGCCCAACTTTAAGAAACCATAGTGAGAAATATTAAAAAATCGTACTATGCATTCTGGAAGCAGGAGCGGCATCCACTTCCAAAATGGCTTGCCTCCGGAAACTCTATGTATGAACAGTGCTCAGGCTGTTCGTTCATAGGGTCGCTATGAGCTGTCTACGACTCGACGGCATTAAACAACAACAACAACAACTATACATTACCTGGAACTTCCTGACAACTGAGCTTTTTATTTCTGGAAATTTTTTACCCTCACCATAAAAAAAAACCCAAAAAAACCCAAATAAGTGGGAAAACCAAGTTTATTAATGTTGACTACTGCATGTGGTTTGGATCCATGAACTGCTCTGCAGAAGAAAGATGGGCAGTCTCCTCCCATGCAACTTACTACCTCTGAAAACCCATTGGAGGGTCAGCTATGAGTCAGTTCTGACTTGATGTCACATAACAACAACTACTTAAAATAGGAAACTTATTCTTGACAGCTGCTTCTATGAGTAATGATTGTAGACTCACGTGTTGAAAGGAAACTCTTGACAACTTCAGTGTTTTTTCCCACTTTGGTTTGTTTTTGTATTGATGTGTAAACCATGCTGAATCCTGAGAATGATTGTCCTGTATAGGTTGTAAGAGAAAATTTCATTGCAGATTGCTTGGATTTGTACTCAGAAGAGTTTTGTGCAGAATAACTTAAGGAAATTTCATTCCAGGATTCACATTCCATAATCTGTCCTCTGACGTGTTTCTACAATAGATCTGGCTTAGTATCAGGTGTTAGAATACAAACTATTACCATATGAATTCTTGTTTTTAGGAAAAGTTTTTTGTCTCAAATGTCATATCACAGTTGAAGGAACTGATGGAGGAAATGGCGGGGGGGAGGAACCAACAAACCAACCACACAGTGAGTTCTCTGGGTAAAGAGCTGTTACTTTGTCATTTGGTCTGCATCTTTTTCTTTGGGGAGCTGTGTGTTGTCAATTCCATGAGATTTAAATGAGGTTCATGATCATTTGACCTTGCTTTACTACCACTGGTCATATGATCCAAGCTGATCATTCAAAACACTCTTATTTCCAGAGGGGCACATAACCTGAGCAGAGCCAGTCCAAGTTTTGCTGAGATACTGATACAGATACTGGGAATACAAATTGAATTCTTTTTTCTGGGCTTTCTGAATGAGAGGATGGTATGTGCTTGGTGTGCTTAGTGATCCTTGAACCACCACAAATGATGCAGTCTGCTTAAGACTGAAAAAAAAATAGTTGATAGAGAGAATGGAAAGTGTTGTTAGATGCCATCAATTTGACTACAACTCATAGCAACCCTCTGAATGACAGATCGAAGGCTTGCTCTGCCCTTTGCCATCTTGAAAATCTCCTCCAGGCCCATTGCTGCAGTCATTTCCTTGCAAGTGTTCTTCTCCTTTGCTGACCCTCTGCTTTTCCAAGCATAATGTCTTTTTCCAAGGACTATTCTCTCCTGCCAACCTACCCAAAGTATCTAAGACCAAGTTTCACCAGCCTTGTCTTCAAGGATCACCCTGCATCCACTTCCCTTAAGACAGAGTTATTTGTACTTTTGGCAATCCATGGCATATTCAGGACTCTTCACCAACACCACAGTTTAAAGATATTGATTCTTTTTTGGTCTTCCTTATGTGTCCACATGCAAATGAAGCAACTATAAATACCATGTGTGAGTTGGGTGAGGGACACCATGGTCTTCAAAGTGATATCCTTGCTCTATAGCACCAGGTAGAGGTCCTTGATCACAGATTTGCCTAGTGCTGCTTGTCTTTTGGGTTTTTTTTTTCTTTTTCCCACCAACTACAAAGAGTGGTTTTTATTTTCCAAGTAAACTTGTGCAACTATCAGATTAAGAAATCCAAGTATTTCTCGCCTCTGGTTCTGTCTTTACCCAAATAGTAGAAATAGAAACAAGATTAAATGACTTCTTAAAGACAACTTATTTACACTCTTTACCCCTTCTGATAACCAGCCAAGCACTTTAGAGGCACTTTTAGGTGTCAGTTTGAATCAAGTAGCAGGCACTGATGTGTTTATCTGAATCCTTCATTTTTTGCTATGTTGTTGCTACTAAATCTCCATCACTCTCTACTGGGTGGATTCCAGTTAAAGAATCAGAAAGTATTTTGGGATCTTCCATCATACTGTTCACCATCCACATATCATATCTCCCAAACTGTGACCCCCACACTCACTATCATTCTTTCTTTCCCTGGGACAATTAAGAAACTGTTTTATGATGGACAAGGGGTTCAGGAAGTGTTGTGTCACAGGGTCCCTGGAAATAAAACTTGAATCTATGACCAGGTTGGTTTCCATGTTGAATTTAACCACAGTGACTTGCCTGGCAGATATGTGAAGGGCAAACATGGATAAGCAGGCTAAATAAAACAGGATAAATCACAGAGGAAGTTCCCATCACTAGGCATAAATCACACATGGCGAGTTCTCCGTCCACCTTGTCCAGAATAGTAAGATCTAGATTTCCTCCAAACCACACGAAGTGTGGCTGGGACAGGCCTCCACACCCTGCCTTCACACTGGGGAAGTTGTCCATTCGGTATACGAGCATCTTCAGTTTCCAGTTCTGCAGCACTTTTTCCTGATAAAGCTGGACAAATTGGACTCTTGTATTTCTCAGTCACATTTCCACAAGAGGTGTACTGGGTTTTAAATAAGCTACTGTGGATTTCCAGAATGTTCTTGGGGCCAGCCTTGTGGTGGTGCAGCTTGTCGGTGTTCTAGGTGATGACCACCACCTGCTGGCCCTGCCTGTGCACCTGGACCTCAGATTCAGTGATGGTGTGGTGCCTGGGGTTCGGGTCCTTGCTCTGCATGACCTCCCACAGGTAATGCTAGAACTCCCACACCCAGGAGGGGTCATAGGCAAATGCCTGTGAAATAGCCAGGATCTGGGCTTGCCATTTTCTCCAGTACCCACTGGCTCCCCAGAAAGTTGGAACTGCACTTTCCACCCTAACAACAGCTCCTGTAAGGATGACTATGTGTTTTTGCAAAAACCTTCCAAAAATCTACCATGCGTAAACTCAGATGAGCCATTGCTGGGCAAATTCTGATTTGTGTGAAGGCTGGAGACTTGAGTCCACAATATAGCTGGGAAATGAACCATCTGAAGATAAGCTGGAGAGGTCACATCAGGTTCTCTTGAGGTGGACTGTAGTGACCGGAGGTAGCACCTGTTTTGATGTGTTCAGGATTGTAGCGCAGTTTCTTACCTCTTGGCCACCAGAACTCCCATCTCTTTTGATTTCTTTATTACTGCCTCCATGAGCATTGATTGTGGATCCAAGTAAAATAAAGTCATGGACAACTTCAGTCTTTTCTCCATTTATCAGGATGTTGCCTATGGGTCCACTTGTGAAGATTTTTTTTTTCTTTCTATAATTATATTTTATTAATTTTCATAAACATTTACAGAGATTTTGGGCTTCCACTCATTCATTGTTGCACTATTCTCTCTACCCTCCTCCCAGTTTGTTCTTGTCCAAATGCCACAGTGCTTGTCAAAGCCAGTTCTGATTAATCTTCTTTGTCAGTGTATCCTTTGCCATTCCCTATCACTCCTCCCTGAGAGAGACTTCACCCTGAGTCATAAGGAAAAGGGGACGGCGTATTCTCTTAGCTACTTCCTGCTGAAAAGGGACGCTGTGGGTTTCAGGGTGAAGATCTTCTCTCACTCCTCTAAAGGGCCCCTTTGGCAGTAGGAAACACATAGACTATTATGGAGATTAATTTTGGAATTCAGATGCACTCTTATTGATTGTGCTTGGCTGTACATGTACATATCCTTCAGGATGTATCATGGGGGTGTTGCAACCTAGAAGACACAAATTTGACTAACAAGTTATAAGTACATGAGTCCAAAAATTATGGAAAAGTAAAAGAAAAGATTCTTTCATTGTTTTACAAACCCTCCCCCAGGTCCCCTCCACCATGCAGCCCTCGCTCTAGTCTCCTGTGATGACAGAAATACCCAGTTACATCTCTCTTTTAGACGGTTCTCTCCCTCCTCTGTTTCAGTGCAGTATACATTATTGAACCCATCTTACTCAGTCTCTCCCCAGCCCCAAGATTTGTTGGTTTCTTGATGTTGAGATATAACCCATATTGAAGGCTTTAGTCCTTTATATAGTAAATGCTTCATTTTGTAACAACAAGGCTGTGTTATCTGCATAATACAGGTTGTTGATACTTTCTTCTTCATATAATAATCCAATTTGTCAAGTGATTCACTCAGCATACAGATACAACCCTGACACCCACCTTTCTCCATTTTAAACTGTGCAGTATCTCCTTATTATATTCTGCTTCTTAGTCTATATACACATTTTGCAAATGAGTGTTCTTGAATTCTAGTTCTTCTCAGTGTTATCTATAAGTTTTTATACTACTTATAGATACAACAAGTTGTTCCACACAGTCTAATGCCTTGACATAATCAATAAAACACAAGAATACATCTTTCTGGTTTTCTCTGCTTTCAACCAAGATCCATCTGACAGTAGCAATGATATTCCTTGTGTTATGGCCTCTTTGGAATCCAGCTTGAATTTCTGACAGTTCCCTGTCTAGCCATTTTTAAAATAATCTTCAGTAGGATTTTTTCCTGGCATGTGATATTAGTAAGGCCTAATAACATCATTGTATTGAGACTACTACCTTGTTTATTTTATTAAATTGGATTGATTGGAACTGAAAATGTCATATGTAATAGAGTATTGTTATCTGTTATGCATTGTGATGTCATTAATATTTGCCAATATTTCTGATTCTCCTTCTTCAGGTACTGGTAAGATTATACTTCCTTGCCATCTTTGGGATGGCTATGTGATTTTCTTTGGCAGATGAAGTAGAAGTTGAAGTGATTTGTTTAACTTCTGGATGGAACATTTAAATCTTAAGAGCTGAGTAATTATATTCTGTTCTTCCTGCTGTAGTGACTAGTCATGTTCCAGACGAGAGAGGACAGCATGGAGGACAACACTAAGCTAAAATGGATGTGTAGAACAAATGAGAAAATAAGCCCTCGTTCTTTTAAGCTTACGAAGATTCTGGCACTTATCACAGCCTACCTAACAAATACACGCCTAAAATATGTTTTTCTAAATATTTTTTGAGAATTGCAGATCCAGTATAATGTCTAAAAACACTGATGATGACAGAATGAAATGATAAAAATATTTGGTATGTAGTATTATGGTTCAGTAGTAGTACGGTTCAGTAGTAAGCTGTCCAACTCGAGCCCATTGCTGTCACGCTGAAATCAGCTCATTGCTGGTTCTCCACCAGGTTTGCAGAGCTTATAAATTGCCTGGCAGGAGATGGCTCATCCTTCTGCCTTAGAACCCTTGGTGGATTTGAACCGCGTGAGAGGCGCCACTTTTAGGTTAGCAGGATTCCCTAAGGACTACACCACTAGACCTCCCTATTCAGCTGTCGTTTAGAGTAAGCAAAAGTGTTTCCTGGTTTACTATAAAGGAGCTAAACCTGCTTTTAGAGCTCTGTGACCTCTGACCAAATTATTGTTGTCTCATTTCATATCATATGGCAGGACAAAGTCTGTAATGACAGATGTTTAAAACTCAGACACTGTGTAAACAACTCCTGCCTTGCCTATGACAATTCCCTGTAAGTGGGCAGGGCCATCATAGCATTTCCCTAAACGGGGCTTGCTAGCTAAAAATAGAGAAGCCAGGCAAATAAGAAGAAATGGTTTAAGCACTAGTTGAATAAATACCTAATTTGCAGTCATGTAGTGCCAGTATTGACAACTTCAAGTTAAGAGAGTCCTTGACAGACAATCATTAAGGAAAATACCTGTAGCCTATAATGTGAGTGTAGTACTAACTCTACAGGAAAGAACATCACCTCTGAACCATGTTACAGTATTTAAGGCAGTGCCATTTGTTAATGTTACATAAAGCATATATCACTCTTCTTACTAGCCCTGAACTTTAAGATCAGATTATAAAATATTTTTCAAAAATAAATAGACATTTTTACACTGAATTTGAGGGCAGAACCACCTCTCTTTTTGGTGGCATAGTAGATTGAGGTCCTGGGTTACTAACCCACCAGCCATTCTGTGCGAGAAAGATGGACAATCTGCTCCCATTAAAATTCACAGCCTATACTCTGTCTTAGAAGTTTGAATCAACTCCGTGGCAGTGAGTTTGGTTTATATATGGGTGGATGGATGGATGGTTAGATAGATAGAGCAAGATTTGCAAGAGCAAATGTGAGAGCACATGCACAAGAGAGAGAAATGGAGTGAAGGGAGAGGGAATGAGGGAGGGCATGAGCATGTGCTTTGGTGGCCTCGTGGTAAGGAGTTGCACTGCCAACCCAAAGGCACATGGTTCAAATTCACCATCTGCTCCACAGAAGAAAGATGGGTAGTCTCCTCCCATGCAATTTACTGCATCTGAAAATCCACCGGGAGGGGTCAGCTATGAATTTGTTCCAACTCAACAGCATATAACAGCAACATTCTCTCTCTCTCTCTCTCTCTCTCTCTATTGTAATTCTCTATATCTGTGTTGGATTTTACAGCTTGGATGAGACACCATAGCCTCATAAATGGAGCCTCATAAATAGAGATCTGTCATTTAACCTTTGTTGTTAGGTGACTTCAAGTTGAGTTGACTCTGATTCATAGCAACCCTGTGAACAATAGGTCAAAACCTTGCTCTGTCCTGTGCCGTCCTCACAATCTCTACCATGGTCAAGCCCACTGACGCAGCCTCTGTGTCAGTTCATCCCTTGACAGTCTTCTCTTTCATGAACCCTCTACTTTTCCAAGCCTGGTGTCTTTTTCAACATGCCCAAATTTAATCTTTGAGTACTTTTATATCTCTATCTGTAAAATAAAAATATTGTCTTTGTTTCTTTCTTCCCTTTGAAAATGGCTTGGGGCAAATGTAGTATGTAATCTTTTTGTCAGGATTCTTGATTAAGAGTAATAGAAGTTGAAGTTGGTTCAAGGAGGAAAAGAAAGCATATTTGTTTTGTTCATGTAACTGGAGAATATAAAGGCTGAGCTTAAGCTATAATTGGTTTTATAGTCCCAAACAATGTCCTCAGGATACCCTCTCATTAACACACATCTCTGCTTTCTATGTTGGTCTCATTTTTTATGGAAACGTTCCCTTTGAAATGGTTAAAACATCCACTTATATATAACACCATCTCTTTCTTAATCAGAAGAAAGAAAAGTAAGAAAAAGTGCCTTACTCTTAGTATTGAAGTTTTTCTTGATGAAGTAATACTTCTTCCCCCCCACTTCATTTTTATTGTATATTGGTTTGCATACAAAATTCATATACATTGTATATTATCCATGTACATTGTGTTTCATATTTCTGTATTCATATTGTATTTCAAAGGATCACTCATGTACATTGTGTTTTATAAAACTAATCCCCATTGATCTATGCCTGTAATTACCTTGCCTTTTCAGGTCCCCATTGGATTTTTCCTAATTCCTTCACACACACTCTTCTACTCACTAAGATAACTCATTCTGTTATCTTAGGAATTTCCTCCTCTCCCACCTTCTGCCCTCCTGCCCTCCTTCCCTTCCCCTTTTGGACTTTTATTTACATCTTATTGGTTGTCCTTCTATTTTTACAATAATGGTCTTATGCAGTATTTGTCCTTATGAGACTGAGTTAGTTCATTCAGCATAATGCTCTCTAGACTCTCCCATGTTATATAGTATTTTGCAAAATGTTCCTTGTTGTCATTATTGTTAGGTGTCGTTGAGTCGAGTACAATCCATAATGAATCTATGAACAACAGATCTGAACCTTGACCTTTCCGGTTCCATCCTCACACTTCCTGACACATTAGAACCCATTGTAGCAGTCACTGGATCAGTCTACCTGGTCAGAGGTATTCCTTTCCTTCGCTGACCATCTACCTTTCTAAGCATCATGTCCCTCTCCAAGGAATAGCTCTTCCTAGCAACATGCCTGAAGTATAAGGTGAAGTTTCGTCATCTTTGCCTCGAAAGATCACTCTGGCTACACCGTCTTCAAGACATATTTGTTTGTTGTTTTGGCAGTCCATGGGATGTTCAGTGCTCTTCTCCAATACTACAGCTCAAAGACATCAATTTTTCTGCCATCCTTATTCATTGTCCAGCCCTCAGATGCATAACAAGTGATCAGAAAGAGACCATGGCCTGAATCAGACACTTCTTAGTCCTCAAACTAACATCATCATTTCTCAATGATTTGGAAAGATTCCAAACTGCAGACTTTCTCAGTGCAATATGTTTCCAGGTTTCCTGACTGCTGGTGGTAGCAAGGGTGTTAATTGTAGATCCAGGTAAGATGAAGTTGTTGACAGTTTCAGCCTTTTCTCTAGCTATCATAATGTTGCCTATCAGTTCAGTGGTAAGAATCTTTGTTTCTTGACATTGAGATGTAACCTATAATGAAGGCTGTTTTCTTTTATCTTCTGCAACAAGTGCTTCAGGTCCTCCTCAGTTTTAGAAAGAAGGTTGTGTAATCTGCATAACGCAGGTTATTTATGAGTCTCCCTCCAATCCTGATGCCATATTCCTCTTCATAGAGTCCAGGTTCTTAAAGAATTTGCTCAGCATACAGACTGACTAGGTAAGGAGAGAGCATACAACCCTGATGCACTCCCTTCTGAATTTTAAACCATATTGTGTTCTCTTCTCTGTTTGCACAATAGCGTCCTGGTCTACATGTATGTTTCACACAATTAAGTGCTCAGGGATTTGCATTCTTCTCAATGTTAGCCATAACTGGTTATGATCCACACAGTCAAGACAACGCCTTTGCATAGTCGATAAAGCATACATAAACAATCTTCTGGTATTCTTTCAGCTAGGATCCATGTGACATTAGTTATATACTTGTTGCCAGGCCTCTTCTAAATCCTGCTTTAACTTCTGGCAGTTTCCTATCTAAGTACTGTTCTAGCCGTTTTTTAAAGATCTTCAGCAGTATTTTCCTTACATGTAATATTATTGATATTGTTCAGTAGTTTCCAACAGATTACCTTTCCTGGGAATGGGAACAGATGTCGATAAATCTTTTCCAATCCATTGGCCAGACAACTATCTTCCAGATTTCCTAACATAGACTGGTGAGCGCATTCAGGGCTGCATCTGTTAACTGACACAAGTCAGTTGGTATCACATCAGTTCCTGGGGCCTTATTCTTTGCCGGGGCCTTATTCTTTGCCAGGGCCTTATTCTTTGCCGGTGCCTTCAGTGCAGCTTCCATTTCCTCCTCCATTACCATTAGTTCCTACTTACTTGATATTTACTGAAATTTTTTTAGTGTCAGTCATTTCTTTTTGGTACAGTGATTCTGTATATTCCTTCCATCTTCTTTTGATGCTTCCCCATGGAAACCCTGTGAACGATAAAGAACGTTGTTCCTTAGTGCTGCAAAAGATTCCATTTTGTGAATGTACCATAATTTCTCGATCTAGTTGTTTATGGGCATTTGGGCTTTTCCATTTTCCTGCTACTGTGAATAATGCTACTATGAGAATAGGTATACAAACCTTCACGTGTGTTCCCTTTTCCTTGGGGTATGTTCCCAGCATTGCATTAGCTGGGTCATATGAGATTTCTGTGTTAATCTTTTTTAAGAAACACTAAAATTGCCTGCCGAAGTGGTTGTACTATTTTACAGTCCCACCAGCAGTGTATGAGAGTTCCAATATCTTCAAAGCCTCTCAACATTTATTGCTTGCTGTTCTGCTAAACATTGCTACTGCCTCTGGGGTGAGATGGTATCTCATTGTGGTTTTGATTTGTATCACTCTTATTGCCAGTGACTTTAAGCATTTCTTGAATGTATCAGATTCCTACTCATAGCCACTCCTGTAAGACAGAGTGGAGCTGCCTGAAATCTCGGTAGAAGCCTGAAATCTTTCTTTACAGAAGCCAATTTCTACAGCTTTCTCTCACTGAGTGAATGGAAGGTTCAAGTCAGTCTTCTAGTTAGTAACCACTGTGCCACCCGGGTTCCTTAAGAATAGCCCAGAAGTCAAAGTCATTGCTATCCAGTCAGATCTGACGCATAGTTGATCCTCCAGCTGGTTTTCAGAAGCTGCAAATTGCATGGGAGGAGTTTGTCCATCTTTCTCCTGTAAAGCAGCAGGTATATTCAAATCAGGGGCCTTTGGGTTGACAGCACAGCTCCATACCATTAAGCTAGCAAAGCTTCCATAGCAAGGCATTATTTTAGTTCTCATTTTTGCCCTGATTGGCTGGCTGGTTGGTTTGTTGGCTTTCAAGTCATTATTGTTATATAGTTGGCCAGATTTTTTCTTTTTCTTTTTTTGCCTTGCACAAGTTTTCATGATTTTGAAGCTCTTACTCATTTTTTCCTTTTCCTTATCTAGAAACATATTTTTTCATAATGTCTTTTTTCCAATGACACTTACTCATTCACTAATCAGCAGAGCACCTCTTAGATGCTTTACTCTGAATAAATCAGGATCCTATGAGAATGCATGTGATTGTAATTTGAAGAAGAGTATGATAAATTCAAGAAGAAAGATGAAAACACATGAATTTAGAGAAGAGCTCACATCCAGTTGAGGGAGATCAGAAACTGTCAGAATTTGATTCATTTCCTTCCTGAAAGTTAGGATTCATGTTCTTGATGGAAAAGGGTTAAAGCAAAAATACGCTTTTTTTTATTGAGGCATTTGCCTGAGAACTAAGAATAACTTGAAATGGTTTGGAATTTTGAATGGGCTCGTTCAAATTCTCATAGCTGATATATGAGTAAGGAAAAATTAAGTCTCTGGAGTTCTAAAAATTGACAGCTCTCTCAAGTAGCAGCAATTGAAATTGCTGCACAGTCAGTCCCGGGACTCATGGGAAAAGAAAGGCAGCAAGGGACTGAATTCAGGCTAATCTAAACTTCCTGTGTAGTGACGTGTTTCTTTTTTCTCTAACTAGTGTTCCAGTGTGCTCTGGTGGTTTAGTGGGAAGCAGTTACACTGTTAACCCAAAGGCTTATGGGTCAAATCCACCAACTGCTCTGTAGGAGAAAGATGATCAGTTTACCCTGTGCAGTTCCCTGCCTCGGAAAGCCTGCTGGACGGCCAGCTATAGTTCTGACTTGACAGTGCATAACAAGTGTTCCAATAGTGTTCTTAAAATCTGAAGTCCAAAGTTTCTATTAATGGTCTCTGGTTTATATAGGCGCATTGTGATTGAGGGCAGCAAACATTTTTTCAGAAATCAAATGGGAACTTTTTAAAAATATTCAATAAAGTAATGATGAGGGATGGAAAGAAACCTTGAGAGATACCTGCTAAAGGCGAGTTAAGTTTTTAACTGCAGACAGCGTAAGAACTAGGTTGGGGCATGCTGTGTCAGTATGTTGTTGTTGTTGTTGTTATGTGCCGTCGAGGCGCCTGCGACTCATAGCGACCCTATGTACAACAGCCCTAAACTCCACTCTGTCCTGTGCCAGTCACACGATCTCTGACACTTCATCCCAATTATCCCAATCACTGAATCAATCCACCTCATAGAGGGCCTTCCTCTCCTGCGCCGTCCCTCCACCCTCCCAAGCATGATGTCCCTCTCTAAGGACTGGTCTCTCCTCACAACATGTCCAAAGTAAGTTAGACGGAGCCTCAGAATCCTTGCCTTCAAGGAGCCACCCGGTTTAACCCTCTCCAGGACAAATCTGTTTGTTTTCCTAGCAGTCCATGGTACTCTCAATACGCTTCTCCAGCACCACAGCTCAAAGGCATCAATTCTCCTTCTATCCTCCTTGGTCATTGTCCAACTCTCTGATGCATAACAAGTGATTGCAAAGACCATGGCCTGTATCAGACGCACCTTAGTCTCCAGAGAGACACCATTGCTCTTCAGTACTTTGGAGAGGTCCCTAACAGCCGACTTTCCCATGGCAATAGTTCTTTTAATTTCCTGGCTGCTGGTGCCAAGACTGTTGACTGTGGAGCCAAGTAAACTAAAGCTGTGTACAATCTCAATCTCTTCACCATCCATCCTGATGCTGCCAATTGGTCCACTGGTGAGAATCTTTGTCTTCTTGACATTGAGCCTCAATCCATATTGTAGGCTGCAGTCCTTGACACTCTGCAGCAGGCGCTTCAGGTCCTCCTCAGTTTCAGCAAGCAGGGTTGTGTCATCCGCATAACGCAGATTGTTGATAAATCGTCCACCAATCTTGACCCCACATTTCTCCTCATAGAGCCCAGCCTCCCGGATAATCTGTTCTGCATATAGGTTGAAAAGGTATGGAGATAGGATGCATCCCTGGCGTATGCCCTTCCCAATTTTGAACCATGCAGTGTTCCCTTGCTCTGTTCTGACGACTGCCTCCTGGTCCAAGTATAAGTTTCGCATTAGAACGATCAAGTGTTCTGGGATTCCCATTCTTCTCAGAGTCAGCCATAGTTTGTTATGATCTACACAGTCAAATGCCTTTGCATAGTCAATGAAACACAGATAGACATTCCTCTGGTATTCCCTGCTTTCAGCCAAGATCCATCTAACATCAGCTACAATATCCCTAGTACCACTACCCCTTCTAAACCCAGCCTGGACTTCTGGTAGTTTTCTGTTGATGTGCTGTTCCAGTGTCAGTATGCCTTAGACGTAATTATCCAGAATAGTCATGTGTTCCGATATTCCCCAACTCTTTGCCATTGCTTTTTTATTTGTGTGGTTTTCTTATTGCCTCCTTCATCACACTGATACAGTGGTTGGATCTTTTTTATCCCTAACACCTAGGCCACATAGGAAAAAGTTAGAGATTTTTCTTTAATGAAAAGGCATATAGGCCTGAAGGATCATGTTCCATCTTTCTGTAATAGAATCATTTTGAGGAATTTGATTGTTAAAAAGTCTTGTAGAAACATATTTTTTCTTGCGTTGACTTTTTAAAGTGAATATAAAATGAAAATTGGTTATTTACAGCTCATGCTCCATTTATTTTTCCTTTTTACTCTAGTCACATAGCTTGGATTATTTGGTCTTGATTTGCATCTATATAGGAACCATGCCTTTTGAATTCTTTTGCCTTGCCCTCGTATATCATCTCTTTATAAAAATATCATCTAAAATAGAGTGAGTTAAAAGGTAGATGGTTTTTTTTAAACTTTATTGGAGAGGTTATTTTTAGATGACCTACCTTTATTTTTTAATTAAAAATAAGGCCAGAGACTGAGTTTCTTTTATTAACATGTCAAGTTATTGAGATGGTGGCTTCATAATGATTTTTCTCTTAAAGATGTTACTGGCAAGTTACAAAGCTGCAGAGATACTTACTTGAAAAGATTCTTAACCAGAAATTTGAGATTAGTTTTCTTAATCTACTTGAAAGTTCACAGATTCTCAGAAATCAGACTAATGTTTTTATTCCGATGACTAATGAAATGTCTAGTAATCTGGCTAGGAGCACCCCAAGGATGAGACAGGCAAATATGACATATTCCAGGAACCATCTGAAATCGGTGGATATAATTACAGTGATCCAGTAAATGCTGTCTGGTCAGATTTGATTCTTGACATAACAGACACGTAAAGGTTAGAGAATCTAGAAGAACTTGTATTCTTTGGGAACACTCTCCATTATCAAACTTGTGCATTATCACATGTGGATGATTAGCTTCTATTTCTGTTTCCTACTGAATCTTGAGGTATCGTAAGGATTGAAATAAAAGAAGCAGCACCATATTCATTCTTCATTCATTGAGTCTTCGTCCTTCATATTCATTGATGCTTCTCACAAGATTTGTAGTTATGTGTCATGGGATTTAATCTGTTTTACAAAGCATCTGCAGCTACAGAAAAGCGTTGATATTTTTAGTTTCAAAAGAGGGCAATGCACCCTACTCCCTATTGTTGAAGTAAAAAACATGTACAGAAAACGTGCTGTGTTCTACACAAATGCTTTGAACGCTTCCTGGCAGTAGAAATCCGTTTTGGTGTAGGATAGGACCATGAAAACTACCAAAGAAATACTTTTACTACAACTATTGCTTTTTGATTTTTTTTTAATTATTATTTTTGTGTGTGTGTACTGTCAAATCAGATCTGACTGGTACAGGAGGAGATTGTCCCTCCTTCACCCGGAAGAGCACCTCATCTGGTGGATTCGAACTGTGAGCCTCTGGGATTGTAGTTGCAGCTCCTTGCCACTAGGCCACCAGAGGTCCCCCAACTATTGCTTTTTTATCAATAAGATTAGATTCCAGACCAGATAATTATGACCTTGGATTAAAAGTGAAGGTTGACAACATCAGATCATAAAATTGATGATGATGGTGATTACATCATTACAAAACTGCCAAATAACATTATTTCATAACTATCAGACCACTAAGAATCCTGGCCCAGCCAAGTTGACACATAATTTTAACCATCCTTAATAAAATTACTGTCCCATTACACTTCAGTATTGACTACCATCAGACATAAGTCATTCATGCACAGACTAGTTAGATCACGGATTTTTCTCTATTTTCTTAAATGCTGTCAGATAACAAGATAATTGATAAGTGAAGAGTTGATGTGTTTCTTCTATTTTACAGACCTGAAACTCTTGAGCTACATAAACCAAAAAAGGAACTGCTTAGGGACCCAGTGTTAACCAAGCTATCTATGTAACATACTTGTTGCTATGAAGGCCGATAATCAGAGCTGAATATATTTCTATAGGACATAATTGTCCGAATAGTTTTGGGTGGGTAGTTTATGTCTTAGTGGATTATGCATACCCACAGCTCAATTAACAAATATTTTGGAGCAGCTGTATCTGTATGCATTCACAAATTCACAAATATGTTGGAGTTCAAGCTGCTGTTAAAGAAAAGCAAATCAAATCCACAGGAACCAAAATTGGACCTTGAGTCTTTCCCACTTGAATTTCAAATCCATCTCAGGAACAGATTTGAGGCTTTGAACACCATTGAGCAAAGATCAGATAAGCTGTAGGAGGATATCAAGCATATCATCCATGAAGAATACAAAAGGCAAAGGAGGAAGAAAAGACCAAGATGGTTGTCAGATGAGACTCTGAGTATTGCACTAGAGTGCCAAGAAGCCAAAGCAAAGGGAAGAAATCAAATTAAGGAGCTAAACAGAATTCAAAGGGAAGCACACACAAAGTAAAGTATTACTTTGAAATTTGCAAAAAAAGCTGGAATCAGAAAATCAAAAGGGCTGAATTCACTCACCATTTCTCAAACTGAAGGAATTGAAAAACAAATTCAAGCCTTGAGTTGAAATACTTAAGGATGCTTTGGGCAGAATATTAAATGATCCAGGAAGCATTAAAAGAAGATTGAAGGAGTTGACAGAGTCATTGTACCAAAAAGAACTGGCTGACACAGAAGAATTTCATGAGACAACATGTGAGTTAAGAGCCTGTGGTGATGAAGGAAGAAGTTCAAGCTGTTCTGAAAGAATTGGCAAAAAACAAGGCCCCAGGAATTGGCATGTCAATTGACTTAGTTCAACAAATAGATGCTGCCATGGATGCACTCACCAAGTTGTGCCAAGAAATCCAGAGGACAGCCACCTGGGCAGCTGACTGAAGAGAGCTGTATTTGTTCTATTCTCAAATAAAGGTGACCCGATAGTGTGGAAATTATCAAACAATATCACATGCAAGCAAAATTCTGCTGAAAATGATCCAAAAGTGACTGGAACAGCTCATCAACAGAGAACTTCCAGATGTGCAAGCTGGATTTAGAAGAGACCGTGATACTAGGGATATTGTAGCTGATGTTAGATGGATTTTGTGTCAGAAAGCTGGACAATGACTAGGGATGACAGAAGGAGGATTGATGCTTTTGAGCAGTGATGCTGAAGAACAATATTGAATATATCACAGACTGCCAGGAAAATAAACAGGTTAGTCCTGGAGAGGGTGAAACCAGGCTGCTGTTTGGAGGCAAGGATTCTGAGGCTTTGTCTGATGTATTTTGGACATGTTGCCAGGAGGGACCAGCCCTTGGAGAGAGACATCATGCTTGGAAGGGTGCAGGGATAGCGAAAGAGAGGAAGACCGTCGATGAGATGGATTGATTCAGTGACTGGAGTAATGAGGGTAGGTGTGTCAGAGACAATAAGGTTGGCACAGGATAGAGCAGGTTTCAGGTACATAGGGTTGCTATGAGTTGCAAGCAACTTGATGGCATATAACAACAACATGCTGTGTCAATATGTCAGACCAACTCTGACTACTCAAGAATATGAAAACTAGACAGTATCACTTTATAAAAAATCAGTTTAGTGATAACAGTCTCTGTGGAAGGACTTTAGAATAATTTTAAGTATGCCCATGATTACACACATAGATAACAACTGTTAGCCACTTTTGATTTTCTTCAAAGCTTGCTTTTTCTTATTGTTGGTCTCTTAACTTTGCAGAGAATACAGCCTGAGAGTGTTTGGGGCATCATTTCATTTATTTTAAGTGAAAAGGGGTTTTTGTTTATTTGATATCAGCACTCTTTAGAGCTACAGTTTTCTTTCCTAGTTGATTCTGTGTAAGTAATGTGAAGTGATAATGCATTGTTTTTTATTTTGCCTTTGATTTGTGATGTTGGCAAAGACTATTGACTATGCCATAGACCAAAAGAATAAAGAGATTTGTGTTTGTGTTGGATGAAGTGGAGCCAAGAGTTCTCCTAAAAGCAAGGATGGTGAGACTGTCTCGCATGCTACTGACATGGTATCAGGAGACACCAGTCCTTGGGGAAAGCACGTCATGCTTAGAAGAGTAAAGGGTCAGCGAAGGCAAGAAGGATCCTCATGGAGATGGAGCCACACAGTGACTGCAAGAGTGAGTGGTCCTGCACAGAAGACACTGAGGATGTGCAGGGTCACGCATGGTTTTTCTTTTGTACATAGAGTCACTAGGAATCAGACCCTACTCAACAGCAGCTGGCAACAGCTCTGGGGGCCTAGTAGCAAGAATCTGCTCTGCAATCCCTAAGGCACATGGTTTGAGGCCACCAGCCCTCCATGGGAGAAGGAAGGGTGGGTAATCTCCTCCATCGGAGGATCCACTATGGGTTGGTTCCAACTCTACAGTCCACACCAACAACACTTATTTAATATTGTTGATGTTGCTGGGTGCCATCAAATCAACCCATAGCGACCTTAGGAACAACAGAGTGATCCGTGTCCAGTCCCACGCAGTCCTCACCTTCTCTGCTAAGCTTTAGCTCATTGTTCCAGTCGCTGTGTCAGTCTGCCTTGTTGAAGGGCTTCCTCTCTTTCTCTGACCTTCCACCTTTCCCAGCATGGTGTCTTTTTCCAAGGACTGGCCCTGGCTGATAACATGCCAGATTGGTGGTGGTTATTCTTATCATGGACTTTTAAGGCATTGTTTGTCAGGAAGGCAGTGGGATTTAGGAAGTTAGGCAAGTAATAAGTATTTCCTTATAGTTACTCAGAGGTGTTTTCCTGACCAAGATGTTGTCTAGGGAATGTCTTTTTATATCTTCCTTTGCTTCCAAGAATTTGGGTGTGTCTAATGTACCTTCTATTATGTGTACCCTGGTGGCCTAGTGATGAAGTGGTGTGCTGCCAACCCACAGCCATGTGATTCAGATCCACCAGCTGCTCTGCAGGAGAAAGGTGAGCAGTCTCCTCCTGTGCAATTTACTGCTTCAGAAACCCGCTGGAGGGTCAGCTGTGTATCGGTTCTAACTCGACTGCACCCAACAACAATAATTATGTGTACGGTTAGCTCTTTAAGGGCTGTAATAACTTCTTTTTTTTTTCTCCTTTTTAAAAAAATTTTATTAATTTTAATGAACATTTACAGAGATTTGGGGTTTCCATTCATTCATTGTTCCACTATTTTTTTTTCTTTTAATTTCAATTCGTTCATTCTTGCACTTTCCTCCCTGTCCAGTGCCCCCTTCGCCTTTCTCTTTGAAAAGTTAAAAAAAAATTATTTCATTGTTATACAATTTCCCCCCCGTCCCCCAGTCTGCACCACTATGCAGCTTTCATTCTGGACTCTTGTCATGACAATAATACCTAATCATATATTCCTCCTAAAGAGTTCTCTCCTTCATCTGTTTCAATGCAGTATATATTATTTATCCCCTTCTTAGTTTCCTCCCAACCCCGATGTCAGTCCTGTTTTATAATTGTGGCTCTATGCAGTATTTGTCCTTTTGTAACTAAGGTATTTCACTCAGCGTAATGTCCTCCAGGGTCACCCATTTTGTATAGTACTTAATGGAATCCTTGCTTTTTCAAGGCAATGTAGTATTCCATTGTGTGAATATACCACAGCTTTTCTAGCCATTCGTTTGTTGATGGGCACTTGGGTTGTTTCCAACTCTTTGCTATTGTGAACAAAGCAGCTGTAAAAATGGGCATGCATATATCTGCTTGGGTGGCAGTTATGGTTTCTTTAGGATAAATTCCCAGTTGTGGAATTGCTGGATCAAATGGTAGTTCTATTTGCAACTTTTTGAGAGAGTGCCATACTGCATTCTACCTATGGTCAACTGACTTTTGACAAGGAGATGAAATCATTTAAGTGGGGAAACGACAGCCTTTTTAACAAATGGTGTTGGCAGAATTGGAAAACTCAAAGGGATCAAGGACCTGGGACTAAAAACCAAGGACAATAAACTTCATTAGAGAAAAGCTTGGAAGAACTCTAGAAGCACTAATCCACAACATGGATAGTCTTCCAAGTATCCTGAAAAACTAGAACCAGGAGAGGATAAAATAGATGAATGGGACCTTTTAAGAATCAAATCCCTATGCACATCCAAAAACTTCTCCAACAGGATAAAAAGGAAAGCCACGGACTGGGAAGAAAATATTTGATAATGACATATCTGATAAGGGACTTATATCTAGAATTTATAAAATACTCAAGCACCACAACAAGATAAAGGTAAACAACCCAATTGCAAAATGGGCAGGCTATGAACAGACACTTCACCAAAGAAAACATTCAGATGGCTAACAAGCACATGAAGAAATGTCCAAAATCCCTAGCTCTAAGAGAGATGCAAATCAAAACAACTATGAGATATCATCTCACCCCAGTCGGAATAGCATAAGTTAACAGAACAGCAAACAACAAATGCTGGTGAGGTTGTGGAGAAACTGGAGCCCTTATTCACTGTTGGTGGGAGTGTAAAATGGTGCAATCACTGTGTACTAACTTCTTAAAAATTGTTTTGAGGATAGTGAATTTTCAGAACAATGCCTGTTTACATTGTTGTTTGTTGTTGTTGTGTACCAACAAGTTTAAATCTATCAGTGATTACATGGAAGAAAGATAGGCTCTTAGGTGATTTATAGCCTCTGAAGACCCACTGGAGGATCATTTATGAGTGCATGTCAACTCAGTGGCAAGGAGGTTTTATAGGAATATTCCAAGTAAAAGAAAAAGAGTGCTAGGTATGACTATCTAAAATAAGTACAACCACTCCTTAAATAAATGGATGTTGCCTTAATTTACTAATTTATGGCTATTATTGACAACATAGGAACCCTTGTGTCATGGGATGTATTTAGCATGTTGGGCTGCTAACCAGAAGGTTGGTGGTTCAAATCCACCAGTTGCTTTATGAAAAAATGATGGAGAGTCCTCTTTGGTAAAGATTTACAGCCTTGGGAACCTGATGGAGGGTTGCTGTGAGTCAGAATTCACGTGACAGCAGTGAGTTTCTTGGTTTATTGACAACAGTGACCCATAGATCTTTGTTGCTATCAGAATTCTGTTAAAGTCTTAAAAATTATTGCTCATGTAAAAATCTGGACTGAGTGTGGCTGTGAATAGTGTTGGGCCAGCAATCAGTGCCTTTTGAATCAAGTGTGCTAAATAACATTTGAAGACAGAATCAGCATTATGGGAAGTGTGACACCTTGGTTAGAGAATCTGTGCTACTTTTTTTCCCTGTCTTTTCTTTAGTCATTGATTTGACAAATATTTATTGAATATTGAAAGATATTTAAGATATTTCAGTGAATATACAGCAGTGTAGTTCCTGTTGTTTGGCTTATAATATGGTATGAGAGACCACAGATAGACAGGCAATGTAAGGATTACATGGACTGGAGAACTGTAGAGGGAGCTATGAGTTTACCTGCAGAGAGCATAAAACCTAGATGAATCAGGAAAAGTTTCATATGCTAGAAGGACCTAACCTGTAATATAATATGAGCAGTAAGTAGAATGTCTATGCGGAGTCAGGTGTCTGAGATATGAGTACTTGGCTCTTTGGAATATATGTATAGCAAAATTGGTCTGCCATTGAAGTACCTAATACCTGAAACTAAATTACATCATTCTCAAAATGTAGGAGAAAAAATGTATTCACAGATCAGAAACAGAATAAACCTATTTCCAGATAATGGAAAAAAATCAGCCTACTATACATCATTGCCTTTCACCTTTAATGATAGATATTTAACTGAGCTAAAGGGTGGGGCATGCCAGATACTTTGCCAAATCTAGCTTTGTTGTTGTTGTATACCATAAAGTCAGAACCAACCCATAGCTGGCCCCTTAGTGGGTTTTCAGAGGCAGTTAAATCACACCAGAGGAGACTGCTCATTCTTCTCTCAAGGAGCAGCTGGTGACCTTGAACCATGTGCCTTCGAGATTGCAGCATGACTTCTTGCCACTAAGCCACCAGAGCCTCTTAAAAAACATGATGAAATTCTCAACCCTTTTATTTTGTACTGTTTCCTAGTTAAACTCAAGGGTTCCCACTGACAGCTCTCCCCATCTCCCTTCTCAGGTGTACATCTTAGTCCCTTGGTATTCTGGCCTCACCTCCTGTAGACCAAGAAATCACTTCCTCATTTGGCCAAAGGAGAACCTAGATTGGAATTGTGGTCTAGATGCTGTGCACATCGGTAGGCATTGGTCTGAGTGGTGGATAGGATGTGTACCTATGATGGGTGGGAAAGATTGAAGTAAGGTACCCAGTGATGACTATTGCTCTTGGCATTCCAGGCTTGCTTGTCATGCTTGAGTACATGTAACTGCAAGCTAAGCCAGATTCTCAAAGTATAGCTCTTCAGCTAGTCTCTTTTGTGCAATTAATAATGAAAATTTTATATTACAGGAAGATATTCTGTGAAAGATTTATCTACTAGCTAAAGACACTAAAAAATGGTCTTTAAAAAGCAATCTTTTCTGTTGGTTATGTTCTGTAGATACACTTTTCTCTAGTACAGCAGTGTAGGCTTGGACTTGTCTGCCCTCTAGTGGACATTTGTAGTCAAATAGATTCATTTCTTCTCAAAGTGGAAAGGTTCTAAATTTTTCTGGATTGGCCTTCCAAATTTTAGCCTCTATCCATTTACATCATTTGCTATTGCCACAAAAATAACATATTTATAATTTCATTCTATATTCTAAGATGCTGGTAAATGCTTTTCCTGGATTTTCCATAGGATCATGTCCAACCATCTGACACTCCAGATCCCTGATCCCTACAATTTTTCTTCATAGCCTTCCTCAGGGCAAGTCTTGGGTTACAGCTCAGCTGATCCAGCTCACTCCACCTCCAACGTGTTACATGTCTTCTACTGCTCTTCTCTTCGGTATGTGTCTCAAATGCCCTGTTGATCTCTGCCTCTTCAGATCTTACTCTTCATTTGCGTCCACACTCAGAGTCCCTTCTTTCTGTGAACACTGAATGCAGTGACAGATCTCTTCTGAAGTCCTCCGATGAATGCTTCGTGGACCTTTAATTTTAGATCAGCTTTTCAAATAATCTACCTTGAACACAGTACAGTCTCATGCTTCTTTATGCCACAAAAGACCTCTTGAAAGTATCAGACACATAGATGTCACTTTGAGGACTGGCTATGGTATTTTCAGTCACCTCACAGTTATGCGAAAGCTGGACAACGAATAAGGAAAACTGAAGCATTAATGCATTTATTATTATATTGGTAAAGAATATTACATACCATGTGTACCAGAAAAACAAACAATTCTGGGAGGGGGGTAGAATGTAACCAGAATGCTCCTTAGAAATGAGAACTTTGTCACATGTACTTTATCTATATTATCAGGAGGGATCTGTCTCTGGAGAAGGACATAAAATTTCATAGAGTGTCAGCGAAAGTAGATGGCCCTCGATGAGGTGGGTTGACGACAACAGTGATTGTGAGAATGGCAGAGAACCAGGCAGCACTTTCCATATAAGGTCTCTATGAGTTGAAACCATTATGATGGTAAGAGTAACATGGCATTAGCAGATCTCGATAAATATATTATTTGCTGCTCAAAGATACTTAAATCCTTTAAAACTTTTAAAAACATATAGTTAATATCTTGATTTTTCTTTTATCCTCCTGACAAAGGCTGAAAAGCCAATTATTTAGGTTTAAATGTGAATATTTTTAAAATAGCAATTTTTTTCCCATTAATTAAAAAAAAAATCAATACCTTTGAGTTGTGACACTTGGAAAGAGTATAGGACATACCATCGACTACCAAGAGAACGAACCAGTCTGTACTGGAGATGGTGAAAATGGGTTGCTCGTTGGAGGCAAGGACTGTGAAGCTCCATCTCACATACTTTGGGCATATTGCTAGGAGGGACTGGTTCTTGGAGAAGCTCATCATGCTTAGAAGGGTGGAGAATGAGTGCAGAAAAGGAAGGCCTTAGATAATAAGATGGACTGACAACACAGTGACTGTGGCTGTGGGGTCAGGTATGTTAGTGATGCTGAAGTTGCTCAGGATAAGGCAAGGTTCAGAGCCGTTGTTCATAGGGTCACTGTGATTCATGGTCAACTTGACATCACATAACAACAGCAGCAGTAAAAATCCAGTCTTAACAATATACTTATGTTTGAATCTTCTGATTTTAAAAATGAGAGCCATTATCTGTATATCTGTATTTCCTGACTTGTTAGTTTGAGCAACAGTTAGTTGTTCAGACTGAAAGAATGTGGAAACTACCAAACAATATAATTAACATCACACGCAAGCAAAATACTGCCAAAGATCATTCAGAAATAGCTAGAACAGTACATAGAAATGAACTACCAGAAGTTAAAGCCGGATTGATAAGAGGCTGTGGCACCAGGGATATCATTGCTGATACTAGATGCATCCTGGATGAAATTAAAGAATACTAGAAGAATATCTATTTCTGCTTTATTGACTATGCAGAGGCATTTGGCTGTGTGCATCATAACAGTTTATGGCTTACATTGAGAAGAATGGGAATCCCTGAGCACTAAATTGTGCTATGCAAAACCTATACCCAGACCAGGAGGCTGTTGTGCGAACAGAGAAAAGGGAACACCCTGTGGTTTAAAATTAGGAAGGGTGTGCGTCAATGTATTCTTTGTCCATACCTATTCAGCCTGTGTGCTGAGCAAATTATTCGAGAACATGGACTCTGAAGAGGAATATAGCATCAGGATTGGAGGGAGACTCATCAATAACTTGCATTATGCAGATGACACAACCTCACTTGCTGAAAGTGAGGAGAACTTGAAGCACTTGTTGCAGAAGGTCAAAGAAAACAGCCTTCAATATGGGTTGCATCTCAATGTCAAGAAGACAAAGATTCTTAACTGGACTGATAAGAAGCATCATGATGGAGAAAAGATTGAAACTGTCAACAGCTTCATCTTACTTGGATCTACAGTTAACACCTTTGGTATCAGCTGTCAGGAAATCAGGAGACCTATTGCACTGGGAGTTTGCAGTTAGGGACCTCTCCAAATTATTGAGGAGTAATGATGTCAGTTTGAAGACTAAGGTGTCTCTGATTCAGGCCGTGGTCTTTTCTGTCACTTACTATGTATCTTAGACCTGGACAGTGAATAAGGATGACAGAAGAAGAATTTATGCCTTTGAGCTGTGGTATTGGAGAAGAGCACTGAATATTCCATAGGTGGCCAAAGGAACAAACAAATATGTCCTAGAGTGGGTGTTGCCAGAGTGCCCTTTGGAGGCAAAGATAATGAATGAGGCTTTGCCTGACATGCTTTGGACATGTTGCTAGGAGGGGCTATTCTTTGGAGAAGAACATAATGCTCAGAAAGGTGGAGGGGTCAGTGAAGGAAAGGAAGACCCTTGACCAGGTGGATTGACATGATGACTGCTACAGTGGGCTCTAGCTTGTCAGGAGGTATAGGATGGGACAGGATAGAGCAGGGTTCAGATATGTTTTTCATAGCGTTGCTATGAGTCATATTGAACTTGACAGCACCTAACAACAACCACCACAAGATCATGTTATGAGTTTAGCAATACTTGTTAATAATCATTCATGCTATGAGTTTAGTAATATTTACAGGTCATCAATGTAGTTTTAATACCTTTCTGCACATATTCTTTGACCTTATTTCTGAATAATATTTGAGTCCTTTGGACATGTTGCAAGGTGGGACCAGTCCTTGGAGAGGGACATCATGCTTGGGAGGGTGGAAGGAGAGAGCAAGAAAGGAAGACCCTCAACGAGATGGATTGATTCAGTGACTAGGGTAATGGCGGTAGGGGTGTCAGAGACAATAAGATTGGCACAGAATAGAGGAGGGTTTAGGGCTGTTGTACATAGGGTCGCTATGAGTCACAGGTGACTCGACAGCACATACAGCAACAACAACAACAACCTTGGTTGGTCTAACTTCATTCTTTATATCTATGAACTAATTTAATAGTGTTTCAAAATAACAGAAATATAAAAACTTTATTTAGCCTACCTGGATATTTTAATTGTTTTTATGGTTTAAATTCTAAGCTAAACTGTTGGGATATAGAGAACAGATGATACAGGCAGAAAGAACATAGAAGCACCATATCTGGGAGCTAAAGTCAGAGTAAATCGTTTTAAGCCCAAGTTTAGATAACAGAAAAGACAAGTGGACATGATATTAAAAATGTTTAAAAACAGTAGAATACAGGCTAGAAAAGAGCAGGACCTAGAGGTCCTCTGTCTTGCCAGGCATTAATGGCAAAGCTGGATCATGAAACATTTGGAGGAGGGACCTTGGCAGTCATTATTTACAACCAGTGTGGAAGTGTTTCAATATTTCAACAATTAGTTGTACTACTATGTCCTGACTGCCTGGATATGCCCATAGCCAGGGCTCAGGTTACAATAAAGGAAATGGATCACGTGCAAGGTTGTCAAAGAATAGTATCCAGAATTACATTAACGTAGAAAGGAACAGAATCCAAGCAGGGAGACAGGGTCGCCCAGGCCCCGATCCGTGTGCATGGAGCAGTCCTTTAATACGAGAAGGGTTGCTCACTGTGGCAGAAGATGCATTTGACTTCACTAAGGCAGAGACTGTGCAGCTTACTTTTAAGTTACTTTGAGTCAATTACCTCACTTCCGTGAAGCAGTTTCTTCAGCTGAAAAATAAGGCTTTAATCATTCCTTCCCTGAATTCACCCTAGGGTGGTTCAGATAAATAATAGTTATGGAAAGACTTTAAATTACAGAGAGCCAAACAAAGGTAGAGGTAGAGTCTTCTCAGTATCTTATGATAGGCACTGCCGCAGATTTAAATATCATTCCAGATTGACAACCAAGGATGTGACTTATAATTTAATGGAGATGAGGCATATGAGACAGTGAAATTAGCCTAAAGCTTATTCCTAGTTTTGCCATTTAGCAGTTACGATACCTTTGGCAATATTTGTTCATCCTCATTCATTCATCTGCTGAGAGTCTTCTATATGCCTGGTAATTTTGGAAACATAATCCTGCTATTACAGTGTTTATATTCTGGATGGGGAGATGATAGATGTTTTCAGTAGAGCTTGAGTTCTCACCATCACATCGATCTCTCTGGGACCTAGCACATTTCTCTTAAAGAGGTGGTAGCTATGTGTCTCCCAACCTTTTCTATATTATTTTTTAAATCTTTAAGTTTCCAGTCTTAACTGCTTGTCAGTCCTCTATGACATTTCTAAATGTGTATAGATTTCTGGAATCCACTGTGTCTTGTGCTGGTAAATATTTAAAAACCTGTTCTCTGATGAACGAGTGGTAGGAGAATCTGATTTGTAGGATCTGCTAGGTTTCCTGGAAAATACTCCTGCCATGGCCATTTTAAAATCTCACAAGACTCCTAAAATCTTAACAGTTGGTCTTGTGAGCACTCACTAGTCAGCTCTAGCACACCATCAGCTTCACCTCAGAGCTGTTGTTGTTGTTGTTGTTGTTATGTGCCGTCGAGTCGCCTGCGACTCATAGCGACTCTATGTACAACAGCCCTAAACTCTGCTCTGTCCTGTGCCAATCGCACTGTCTCTGACACTCCCATCCCAATTATCCCAGTCATTGAATCAATCCACC
>NW_006399844.1:8935455-8956955 GCF_000299155.1 Elephantulus edwardii | reverse complement strand
ATCCCATGCTGCCTTTTGAAATCTTCTATTCAACTCTTTAGTATCTTGAATTCTTCCCTGTGCTTTGGCTTCTCTGCGCTCCAGTGCAATTTTCAGTCTCTTCTGACATCCATTGTGGTCTTTTCTTCCTCTTCAGTCTTTGCAATGAACGTTTGCACTCTTCCTGGATGATACCCTTGATATCCTCCCACAACCTCGGAGCTAAAGGATAAAAATCTGTAGGCATCAAGATTGGGGAAATTTCCCCCCCCCCCCCAATAACGTTCTGAAAGAGAACCAGAGTTAAAAATCAGTGACTTGCTAAATTTCGGTGTTGTCCTGTAAGACACAGTAAGACTTGTTACCATTTAAAAGCATGTAACTTCAAGGAGCTGAATCTCTGATGGTAGATATTATAATGACATAAGCAACTCCAAAAGAATCACAAGTGGGTGTGTTAAGTTGCACACAGTAATTTTTTAAAATGGAGTAAGGACTGTAGACTAAGGCATCCAATGACATGTCCACACCCAGAGCTTAGGTTTTCGATGGCCATTAACTGTACTGCAACACCTCTTAACTAAGCTCTTGGTCAAGGGCTTGATGTTCTTGAGAAACAAAGCTATTTTAGCAAACTTATAATCAATCTCATTAATCACTGAAGAATAGTTCATTGACCATCCCAACCATGACTCATAGGTATTTTTGTATTTTAGAGGAAGTACTTGAGAAAATAGTGATTATCACATGGAAGTGTTCTGCTGCTTTGAAATTAAGATTAAGGACTTCTAAAGCCTGTCATATTGAAAACATGGTATAAGTTTGATTTAGTTTGTAAATACCTTATACGACTCTAGATTTCTTATCAGCTATGACTAAGATGAATCTCTAACTATTTTGACTTCCTAATCTCAGCCAATACTATGTATCTCCACCTAAATTGAACTTGAAAGCCATGCCAGATTATATTGTTGCTTCTGATTTGGTGGAATCTGAGTCTGCGGAACAGCAGAATCCTTTTACTAAGCCCTGCTAGAACTTCTGACCCACAGAATCAGGAGATGTCATAAACTCAAATGTATATTTGTTTGTTAGATGAAGCAATAAGTAACCCACATAGCTGGTTCTTTCTCCAACTTCATTGTCTGTTTTTAGGAGTAGTAGCCAAGTGGCAGGGACGGTGAAGATCCTTACTCCTTCTCAAGCCTATTATGTACTTTGTACCTGCTTTTCCAAAAGCACAGCATCTTCTTTTCTGGTTTCAAAGCTCAAACCTGCTCTTAGAAAAACTATTCTATTTCTTTTTCCCATCTGGAAGATGTCTTCCACTCTTAACTCTTAGTTTCTTTTCCAGGCCAGAGAGGAATAATGGGTGATGACCTAGAGTGTCTTTCTTTAATCATAAGACTTAAGATTCAGTGTCAGTATTACTTGATATTTTTAGTGCTCAATATTTGTACCTGTGCCCCAGCAAGCCACAGCTACTCATTGTTCCGCTCAGACTCTTCTCTCCCTTTTTCCTCATGCCCTTCTGCCTGAAATATTCTTTCTCCTATTTCCGTCTGCTACAAACCTTCTAGTCCAAGCTCAGCCCAAAAATTCAACTTCTGTGAATACTTTTCCCACCCTACAATATGTCACTTCCTCCTCTGTATCATTCTTCACATCCCTCTTACTAAGTGGGTCACTTCGTGGCACGGTTATATATAACAAAGTGTGATGTTTCCCAGCCCTGTGCCTTCTTTATGATCACTGATATTTTTAAGTCTGCTGTTGTGACTAATGTGTCAATCCATCCCCCTTGAGGGGTTTCCCTTGTTCATACTGACTCTCTACTAACTAAACGTGATGTCCTTTGTTAGTAATTGGTCTTTTCTGATGACATGTCCCAAATAAGTGAGCTAAAGTCTCACCATCCTTGCTAATAAGAAGCAGTCTGGTTATATATATATATATTTCCCACCCCCATCCCAAGATTCTTTTTTTTATTATTATTTGTATGTGTGTACTGTCAAATCAGATCTGACTGGTACAGGAGTAGATTGTTCCAGCAGAGCATCTGGTGGATTTGAACTGCGCACCTCGGGGATTGCAGTGCAGCTTCTTGTCACTAGGCCACCAGAGCTCCCCACCAAGATTCTTAAGATACCCCTAAGGTATTCCTTTTTGTTCCTGGAAATTCATCATAGAGTTCATATTCTTTGTCAGCATCACGGTTAAAATGCATCAGTTCTTCTGCCTTTCCTTTTCTTGTCTAACTTTTTGCATGTGTATGAGACAATTGAAAAGGCTGTGGCTTGAATTCTCCTTGCTTCTTCTATACAGAATTTTGTACATCCCTCTGTTATAGCCCAAATCACATATCCTTTCTGGTTTATGAAACTGTCTCCTGCCCCCCCTAGAATTTGAACTACTCAAAGCCAAGGACAGTTATGTTACTTTTAATCCCTGGTGTCTACTACCTAATACATGGTAAGTAGTGAATGAATGAGTGTGTAAGTGAAAATAAGTGAATGATTCTGTCTGCTTAACCATAAGGAAAGCCTAAGGTACTGCTTCCAAATGCTAGTCATGGGATACACCCTGAGAAACGAAAAGCCATTCTTTTAACCTGCTAAGGCTAAAATTGAAGGGAACTCAGAAAGGAGTTCTGTTGCCAACAGAAAGGCATGCAGTTTGAGTCCTCCAGGTGCTCCATGGGAGAAAGATGGACAGTCTCCTACCATGTGAATTATAGCCTCTGAAACCCACTGGAGGGTCAGCTATGAGTTGGTTCTGACCTGATGGCACACAGCAACAAGCTAAAATATAACTTGATTAGAATCCCCACCAGCACATTAGCTCTAAGAGCTCATTTAGCTTTATTCAGCTGTCTGGTAAAATTTTTTGAAGCGTTATCTATATGAAGTCAAATTGTCAAATAATAACTCTAAAACATAGCTGCGTTTTGGGAATTAATTAATTTAAGTGGCAATGAAATAAGATGACTAGAAAGAGTAAGAATGATGATGCAAAATTAAGAATGTAACCAATAGTATTGACTTGTACATGTAAAAATTAGTAAATGAATGCATGTTCTTCTGTGCATATTTTTATTAAAATTAAAAGAACAAACAAAAATCCCAAATGATCTAAAACCAAACCTAATACCATTGAATTCATTCTGACTCTTCGTAACCCTTAGGACAGAGTAGAACTGTCCGTAAGGTTTCCAAATATATAAATTTACAGAAACAGACTTGTTTCTCTTCTATGATGCAGCTGATAGATTCAAACTTCCAGCCTTTTGGTTAGCAGCCAGATTCTTTAACCATTATGCCTAGGACTCTGAAAGTTAGAATATTTTTAGTATATGTGCTGCTGAAGTGACCACAAAATATTAGAATATTTTTAAAAGCTACCAAATACATAATTACCTGGTTCTCCTCTATGTTTAGTCTCAAAATTTATCAAAATGAAAGGGGTACTACAGATCTGAATATTTTATTTGATAGAAACTTTGCCTTAAAGGGAGATAAAAAGCACTATAATATTGGATTCTAATTAACTATATGCATTTAAAAGCACATTTACTGAAGTCTGTACCAATAACAGTTGGTTACTATTTACCCATTTTAGGAGATAGCATATGATCAGTAACTACTAGTACTGATGGGTGAAATTCCAGCCACACTGAAGACACTGCAGGGCTCTAGGAACTGACAGATTATTCATTGAGATGTGCCAACCAATAAATGCAATTCTAGAAGCCTTTTTCCATCTATGTCAAGAAATTTGGAAAACAGCTCCCAATTGGAAGAAGTCCATATTCCTAGCTATTCTAAAAAAAAAAAAGACAAGCACACAGAATACAGAAAATATCAAGCCCTATCATTAAGATCAAATGCTAGCAAAATTTCACTGAAGATTATTTTTAAATATCATCTCATCCCAGTGAGAATAGCAAAATTTAATAGAACAGCAAACAACAAATGCTGGCAAGATTGCAGAGAAACTGGAGCCCTTATTCATTGTTGGTGGGAGTGTAAAATGTGCAACCACTATGGAAGGCAGTATGACGCTTTATCAAAAAGTTGGAAATAAAAATACCATTTGATCCAGGAATTCCACTACTGGGAATTTAACCTAAAGAAACCATAACCACCACCCAAGCAGATATATGTACACCCATGTTTATTGTGGCTTTGTTTGCAGCAGCAAAGAGCTGGAAACAATCCAAGTGCTCATCAACAAACGAATGACTAGAGCAGCTTTGGTATATTCACACAAGAGAATACTATGCTGCATTAAAAAACAAGGAAGTCATGAAATATTACACAAAATGGGTGACGCTGGAGGACATTATGCTGAGTGAAATATCCCTTTTAAACAGTTTTCTCCCTTATCTGTTTCAATGAGGTATACATTATTGAACCCATCTTTCTCAGTCTCCCCCCAACCCCGAGGTTAGTCCTGTTTTACAACAGTGGCACCATGCAGTATTTGTCCTTTTGTGACTGAGATACTTCACTCAGCATAATGTCCTCCAGGGTCACCCATTTTGAATAATATTGCATGAGTTCCTTGTTTTTCAAGGCAGCATAGTATTTCATTGTGAATATAGCACAGCTTCTCTATCCATTTGCTTGTTGATGGGTGATTAGGTTGTTTCAAACTCCTTGCTATTGTGAATAAACAGTGTTATCTTATGTTTTAGTTAAATAAATACTGCATTAAATGCTGAGTCATTGCTTTTTGTATTACTTTGGTGTAGATTTAACTTAAATTATTTATGTGTCCCAGTCAATGAAAAATCTGGGACCATCACCTTTCAGAATTTATACAGAAAAGTGTGCTGAGTAAGCAGTAGCCATTATATCTGTGGTGATGATGATTTGATTTGATTTGATTTGATCATAAGCACTTTTATAATATTCATATTCCATCCAATGAGGTTCATATGTCCAGATACATTATATGTTGTTGGGAAAAGGTATTTTCGATGAATAAGCATTGATGTTGCAAAATTCTATCATGAGATTTTTGGTGACATTTCTTTTACCAAGCTATATTTTCTAGCTACTGATCCTTCTTTGTTTCCAAATTTTTCATTCAATCACCAGTAGTTATCAACACATCGTTAATACATGTCTGATCAATTTTAGTGACAGAAACCAGTGAAAATCTTCAGCATCCTCAATGTTGGCAGAAATATGAATAATAGTCATATTCTTTGGGGGTTACAGTCATTAATAAGTCATCCTGCTAAAGCTTATTTGTGGTACTCAGAATACTTATTTTAAATGTGAAGTAGCATAACAACAATATGTTTGCTTGCCTTTCAGAGGTAATTTGTGTAATGATTAGTAATTTATCAGTAAAATTATCAGTAAAATTTGTTTGTAGTCTATTGTTTCATCCAGGAATAAGTTCTGCTGATACAAGTCAACTTTAACCAATAGATTGGTTAAATCACTTTTTTGAAATGAGTTTAGTTTAAGTAAATCATAAGAATGAGATTTTCCTACGTATGAAGTTTACTAAGATGATATTGTTTAATACTATGATGTGAGACTTTAAGTTTAAAATTTTTTTTTCTCTCTTGTCTGTATAGGAGGCAGACAGTGGGGAGGAGGAATGTCGGTCACAGCCCAGGAGGTATGTTTGTTCACTATAACCTGTAGCATTTTTCTAGTTGCTGGGACTTTTCTCTGATTCTTTTTCAATATTGTCAAATTAATTTCTCTTCATTTTCCAAAATATTCCACAGACTCTAAAAAATGAGATTATTCTAGGGAGCCAGTTACTGACCTGAAAAGACTTAAAATGTAAAACTTGACATTGAGGTGATATCATTCCTTAAAAATAAAATTCATGGCAACGTCTTGTTTGTCAGAGAACTGTGTTCTACAGGGTTTTTCAGTGGCTGATGGTGCATCTCCAAGGTTTACCTTCCCAGGTGCTGCTGGGTGGATTCAAGTTGCCTCCCTTTTGATTTAAAATTGTAGCTTGCTTTGTAAAGCTGCACATAAGCCAGTTTAGCCTAGTTTTGAGAAATATTTTCTTACCTTTTAGGAAAAAAATAGCTGACAAATATTTTAGCTTTGTACTTATATTTGTCCTTAATTTCAAATATTTTGTCTGTTGTTGCTCAATGTTTCATATCCTAAATACGAAATAGATGTTGAATAATCGTCCCAATCCTTTAAAAATTAAGTTCTTTCCACCCCACCCCACCCCCGCCTCCTTTTCGTAGAATTAGTAGGTTACTGTAATGATACCAATACTTGCTGCCGTTAAAAGAAAACAGTTTCAAGAGAAATTCCTCTTTTCAAATTTTTTTTCCAGAGAAACTGTTTCCCATAAGAAACACTTCAAAGTCCTAGATAGTCATTTAAATGTTGCCAAACTTCTGTCTAGTGAACCTGGTACTGAAGTATTTTTAAATGTCACCAGTATGCGTCTTAATTTTTTTTCTGCTAAGTGAGCATAGTGAAAAGGGAGTCCAAGCTTTTGCTATGCAAAGAAAGAAAGAGCCTTACTAAGGAAAACACTTTGCCAAGGAAGACTACTTTGCATAGGGATTTGTGGAGGACAGAGCGATGCTAGCCCACAGCTCACTGAACAAAAGAATTGTGTGCATTTATAAAGCTTTAGGTGTGAAAGAGCTTAATATTTATCCATAAGGGAAGGTGTAGAATCTCAGGAAATGACCCCTATAGGAAGGGTGTGATTATTAAATTCATGCAGCTGCTTCTCCAAGTTGGACACTGTCTCAAAGGCTTCTGGGTCAATAGCTAGAGCTAAGTGTAGGGTAGTGCGCATGCACTATGTGCCGAGGTCCTCTGGTTAATGCCCCTGCCTGGTAGAAAGCTTCGCTTCTTGCTTGTGAAGGTCAGCTCTGAGTCATGAATGACTGGTAGAAAGCTTCGCTTCTTGCTTGTGAAGGTCAGCTCTGAGTCATGAATGACGTTTCTGTGCATGTTCCATAAACAGATTCAAATAGATTTCACTTTAGACCAAGTTTTCAGGCCATTGATGTATAGAGAACAATGTCTTCTCACAAGGGAGGGTTAGCAAAGGAGTTAAGCCTCAAAGTAAGCCTTAGTCCCTTATCTCTTCAACTCCCCAAATTGAGTTTATTCTGGATGATAGAGAAAAGCTACAAAGAACATGCTAATTATGTTGTTGTTGTTATTGATTGCCTTCAAGTCAAGCATGACTTATATCAATCCTATGAACAAACCTATGAAACCTCCAGTGCCCCAGTAACTGTATCAAACTGGGGTCTCCCTCTCCTGCGCTGTCCATCCACCCTTCCGTGATATCCTTCTCCAAGGACCAATCTCTTCTGCCCACGTGCTCAAAGTGAGGTGGAGCTTCAAAAGCCTAGCCTTCAAGGAAAGACTTGTCTTCACTCTCTCCAAGACAGACCTATTTGTTTTCTTGGCAGTCCATGGTATGTTCAAGACTCCTCCAGCACCACAACTCGAAGGCACCTATTCTTCTTCTGTCATCCTTAGTCATTGTCCAACTTTCTGAAGCGTAACAAGTAATTGAGAAGATCATGACCTGGATTAGGCACACCTTTGTCTCTAGACTGACATCATTCAGACTGCTCTTCAGCACTCTGGAGAGGTCCGTGACAGCAGATTTTCCCAATGCAATTTCTCTTTTGATTTCCTGACTGCCCGTGTTAAGAGTGTTGATTGTGGATCTGAGCAAGCTGTAATTGCTAACAACCTCAATCTCTTCTTTAATAGGAGGGCCAATTCTTACATTTAATATTTGCCAAGCAAGTTCTAAGTCCAGTTGTTTTAATCTGACTCAAAGCAGATAAATTTCTCTCAACTGCCCATGTGTGCCTCTTATAAATAGGGTGTAAAAGGCTAATATTTGTGGATTTGGCTGCTACAGATTTCCTCACTGTCTGCAACATTTATCATCCAGTAAACCAACGTTAAGTTAGTAGTGTCTGTTCATTGAGCATGTCTGAACTCATCTCAGCAGTCTGCAGGCTCAGATGTGGCTTGTAGTAGGAATTTGAATAGCAAACAGCATATCATTAAAATTAGATGCCAGTTCTAGGTCATTAAAAAGGCCCTGCCTAGCAATCTCTTCTTTATCCACTTGGCATTTATTGGGAAAGTTACAGCTTAAAATTAATCTTTCTGTCTAATTAGCCTAACCTGTGATACTTTTGGGAGCCCTAGCGACACAGTTCCATAGGTACTGTGATGCTGATCTCTACAGGTCAGCAGGTAGAATCCACCAGTTCTCTGGGAGAGATGGACAGTCTCCAGACAGTCTCCTCCCATAAAGATTTCTAGCTCAGAATGCTGATGGGGAGGATTGCGCGGCATCAGAATGGACCTGCTGGCAGTGACCTTGTTTGATGATTGTTGTTGTTGTTATGTGCCGTTGAGTTGTTTGCGACTCATAGCGACCCCATGTACAACAGCCCTAAACCGTGCTCTATCCCGTGCCAATCTCATTGCCTCTGACACACCCATCCTGATTACCCCAGTCACTGAATCAATCCACCTCATAGAGGGTCTTCCCCTCCTGTGCTGTCCCTCTACCCTACCCAGCATGATGTCCCTCTCTAAAGACCTGTCTCTCCTTACAACATGTCCAAAGTATGTCAGACGAAGCCCCAGAATCCTTTCCTCAAAGGAGCAGTCTGGTTTAACCCTTTCTACGATGAATCTGTTTTCTTGGCAGTCCATGGTACAAACCTATGTTTGATGATACCATTTAAAAACTGATGTAATCATGTTACATGATCCTTTTTTTAATGAGATTTTAAAGAAAGTATATAGAGAACTTGGATTTTCATTCATTCATTGTTGCATATTTTCCTCCCTGCCCCTCCTCCCCCCGCCCCAGTTCACTTTTCTCTTTGAAAAGAAAAAAATTCTTTCATTGTTATATAACCACACCCCCAAGTCCACTTGACTATGCAGCTCTTATTCTGGACTCTTGTCATGCCAATAATACCTAATCATATAGTCCTTTTATACAGTTCTCTTCCTCTTCTGTTTCAATGTCATGTACATTGTTTATCCCCTCTTTTCTTAGCTTCTTCCCAACCCCAATGTCAGTCCCATTTTACAACAGTAGCACTATGCAGTATTTGTCTTTCTTTGACTGAGATATTTCACTCAGTATAATATCCTGCAAGGTCACCCATTTTGTATAATATTGCATGAGTTCCTTGTTTTTTCAGTGCTGCATGGTACTCCATTGTGTGACTATACCACAGCTTCTCTATCCATTCATTCGTTGATGGGCACTTGGGTTGTTTCCATCTCTTTGCTATTGTGAAAAAAACAGCAATAAACGTGAGTGTGAATATATATGCTTGGCTGGAAGTTCTGGTTTCTTTAGCGTATATTCCCAGTAGTAGACTTGCTGGATCAAATGGTATTTCTATTTCCAACTTTTTGAGAAAGCGCCATATAGCCTTCCACAGTGATTGTACCATTTTACACTCCCACCAACAGTGAATAAGGATTCCAGTTTCTCCACAACCTCACCAGCATTTGTTGCTTGCTGTTCTGTTAAATTTTGCTATTCTGACTGGGGTGAGATGATATCTCATAGTTGTTTGGATTAGCATCTCTCTTAGAGCTATGGATTTTGAACATTTCTTCATGTGTTTGTTAGCCATCCGAATGCCTTCTTTGGTGAAGTGTCTGTTCATATCCTATGCCAATTTTTCAGTTGGGTTGTTTATCTTGTTGTGGTGCTCAAACATTCTATAAATTCTAGATACTAAGTCCCTTACCAGACATGTCATTACGAGATAGATTTTCCAAGTCTGTGGCTTCCCTTTTTACCCTATTGGAGAAATTTTTGGATGTGCATAGGGATTTGATTCTTAGAAAGTCCCATTCTTCTATTTTATCCTCTCCTGGTTGTAGGTACACAATTCTTTTTGTAATGCTTAAATTCCAACAGTATTTTGTTCTCAGAGGATAGGTATTAAAAGAAAATTTTAAATCAGGTTTTATATATGAAATTAACTTTTTAGTGAAAAGCTGTCGGGTCAGAATTGACTCATAGCTGACCTTTCAGCAGGTTTTCAGAGACAGTAAATCACACAGGAGACTGTCCATCTTTCTCCCATGGAGTAGCTGGTGGATTTGAACCATGTGTCTTGGATGTTGCAGTACACCGTATTACCCCAAAGTCACCAGAGCTCCCTAAGAGATAGATAGTGAAAAGCTAAATAGATGAAATTAAAATTTATTCTTCTTGTTAGAGCACCATTCGTTTACTCTGTAGGAAGTTGTGCTCCTAACCCAAAAGCCACTCCTCTCTGGTGGTTCAAATCTACCAGCTGCTCCTCAAGAGAAGGAGCAATCTCCTGTGTCAATCTCCTGTGCAATTTACAGCCTCGGAAAACCAGTGAAAAGTCAGCTAGGACTTAGTTCTGACTTGACAATTGTTGAGTTTGAAGGATTTTTTTTTTTTTTTAAATTTTTTTTTTTATTTTATTATTTTTGTGTGCGTGTACCATCAAATCAGATCTGACTGGTACAGGAGGAGATTGCCCCTCCTTCCCCGGCAGAGCATCTGGTGGATTTGAACCGTGCATCTCTGGAATTGTAGTTGCAGCTTCTTGCCACTAGGCCACCAGAGCTCCCCCAGTTTGAAGGATTTTTTATCTTACTAATTTTCTGTTGCATATTTATGCATTCACAGTTTTACTTCTTATGTAATGAAAGTTTGATGGCTAGAAAATTCCCAAGATGGTAACAATAAGAAAACATAAATATTTTTGAACAATAAGAATCAAAAATGTTTGTTATTTTACCCTTTAAATGGTAATGTTATGTAGTTCAACAAAACAAGATCATACGGTAATCGTGAAATAAAAATGAACAGAATAAATATGCCTCTGAGATAAGTCTGTGAGGTCTTAAAACCATCCTCCCCCCCCCCTTTTTCAAAGTTAGTACTTATAACAGAAAATAAAGTCCTGTAAGATGTTAATTTTGAAAATAGGGGAGCTCTGGTGGCCTAGTGGCAAGAAGCTGCACTGCAATCCCAGAGGATCATGGTTCGAATCCACCAGATGCTCTGCCGGAGAAGGAGGCACAATCTCCTCCTGTACCAGTCAGATCTGATTTGACGGTACACGCACACAAAATAATAATAAAGAAAAAAAAAAGAGCTCATCATGAAAATAAATATTCTAATTGTACAGTTTTTCCATTTCTATGAGTACTAATCCCAACCTAAGAAATGTATAAAGAAAATAAGAGTGACCTCGAGAATCAGCTTGGAGGTCAGCAATTCTCCTCCAGTGTTTTTATTTTTTGTTAAAGATCCTTAAGTTATTCAGGACAAATTTTCTTTTTTCTCCCCACAGCTCAAGCTGTAAATAAAAATTGGTGGCAAATATTGCATATGTATATATAAATGAATTTTTTAAAAGAAATATATACTATTTTGTGTGTTATGTAATATATATGCATACATATCGTAGCTACAAAATTTTGTCATTAATTTTTATTTGTAGCAAATTTCTGAGAGTGAAGAAATTATTTTTTTAATGTTTAACCCAAAACTGCTCCTGTTTTTCAGCCTTGTTCCCTCTTCTTTAGTCTGTAAACATAAAGAATTGCTCATCATCCACTAAAAAAATTCCTCGCCTTTGTAAACATAGTGTTCCCCAAGGAGCTTCAAGCCTAGCAATGAAAACAAAGCTTGTAACACAGAGGATGAAAGGAGAGCCATGTGGGCAGTAGTCTCGGAAAATGCTCTGTAATTCCCAGTCTTGATGAGCAAGTATGATTTAGATAGAAGAGCAGAGCATTCCACATATAAGAGGGCAGGGAGGATGCTCCGTATTCTGGAAATCAGGGTGATATGTCGTGTGATTCAGGGGCAGAGAGAAGACAATTACCTGGATCTTAAAATCAGGACAGTCCTAAGTTGATCGATCTTTGTGTAGAAGAATGGCATGTCTAGCAAAATGGAGTCTGTAGTGTTATACATTACAAGAGAGGACGAGAAAACTGAGTAAATTAGACAAGTGCCTAAATAGGTGGAAAAAGGGAAGGACAGATCAAAGGAATATGGACTTACAGATAGAATTAATATGTTGTTAAGTTGTTAAGTGCCGAGTTGTAGGCGACTCATAGTGACCTTGTGAACAAAAGTATTTACAGAAGTGGATGCCACTCCTGCTTCCAAGCTTATTTTAACCGGGGAGCGCCACCAAACACTGTCCACCATGAGTAACCATTATCGCATTTGACACATCAGTGTCACAGTGTTCAGCTTCGCAGCAACCACAAGTTACCTCTGTACAGCAAGTGGACACTCCAGGGCTATGTGACCTAGAAGAATGTTTGACCAACAACAATTTAAAACAGGAGTTAGGGCCACAGATTAGTCACCCACCTTTGTCTTGGTAGCATCGCTTTTGGTCCACTAGGCCAATTGATCTCTCTCTGTGTTGTAAAGTGCCATTGAGTTGTAGGTGACTCGTAGCGACCCTATGAACGAGTCCTCCACACTTGCGTGCATGACTTTCATCCTTTCTCCAGGTTCTTAGGGTTTCCAGAGGCAAGCTATTTATGGAAGTGGATGCCACTCCTGCTTCCAAGCTTGTTTTAACTGGGGAGCACCGATGTGAAAATGAAAAAGCCTTCAAGATTTCTACCTGGAGAATTATAAAGGCGTGATCTCTCTGCCTCTGGTCTCAAAAGTCCTCCCTGACTCCTCCTTCCTCCATGTCAAGATTCATTTTCCACGGTACCATCAATGATCATTCTAAAATACAGACATGCCCCTTTTAGGATAAGAACTCAAATTCTTAGCATGCCATTCAAGAGCCTTCCTGTTCTAACCCCTACTTATCTTTCCAGATGCAACTCTTATTGTTATTGTTGAGTATCTTTGAGTTGGAACCAACTCATAGCTGATCCTCCAGCAAGTTTTCAGAGGCAGTAAATCACACGGGAGGAGATTGGCTATCTTTCTCCTGTGGAGCAGCAGGTGGATTCCATGTACCTGGGCATTGACAGTGCAATTCCTTGACACCAGAGTTCCCTACTAAGCACACACTTAAATTCTGTGATCCAACCAATTCCCTGAGCATGTCTCTTTAATTCCTGTGCACAGGTTCCTACCTTGGTTTTTTCCCCATTCTTAATACCTAAATAACTTCAACACTTAACTCAAGTACTGTATCCTCAGGAAAGCAACTCAGGGTTTACTCTCAGACACCTTGCTAAGCGCACCTCTAATCATTACTCCACAGACTTTGGCATTCACTTTCCTAACAGCAGTTTGAGGACAAGGACTCTGTCAAGGACTGTGTGCTATATCCCTAGTAATTATTGTGTAGCTGGTACTCAGTAAATGCTTGTTGATTGAACAATCAGTATCAGTAACAAATGTTTGTTGATTGAATAATAAACAAAAATTGTTGATAACTGTGAGAAATTCCATACTTGAAGAAGAGAACTTGTGTTAAAAGACATATAAAGAATTTACTTTTGGACATCTTGAACAGGGTAATATTAAGTGAAGATAACTTGAAGATTGTTGAAAGAAGACAGTGTCAGAGTGTTCTTGTGCAAGAGATAGTTTCACAATGGCCCTACGTTATGAATTCGTTCTGTTTATGACCAGCTTGCTGCCTATGGTACATTGTCAAGTATTCTTTATCTGGTATTTGCCTTGTGTATGATTCACCTTTGAAATATGACTTCATCTTAATTTAATTTCAGCCTGTTGGATGAAATAATTTTTCTGTGGATTTAGCTATCAGAAAGTCTGCTGTTAGGGACCTCTCCAAAGTACTGAAGAGCAATGGTGCCTCTCTGGAGACTAAGGTGGTCTGATACAGGCCATGGTCTTCGCAGTCACTTATTATGCATCAGAGAGTTGGACCAAGGAGGATAGAAGGAGAATTGATGCCTTTGAGCTGTGGTGCTAGAGAAGAGTATTGAGAATACCATGGACTGCTAGGAAAACAAACAGATTTGTCCTGGAAAGGGTTAAACCGGGTGGCTCCTTGGAGGCAAGGATTCTGAGGTTCCTTCTAACGTACTTTGGACATGTTGTGAGGAGAGACCGGTCCTTAGAGAGGGACATCATGCTTGGGAAGGTGGAGGGACAGTGCAGGAGAGGAAGGCCCTCTATGAGGTGGATTGATTCAGTGACTGGGATAATTGGGATGGGAGTGTCAGAGACAGTGCGATTGGCACAGGACAGAGCGGAGTTTAGGGCTGTTGTACATAGGGTCACTATGAGTCATAAGCGACTCGACGGCACATAACAACAACAATCCACAATCAACACTTTTGGCCCCAGCAGTCAGGAAATCAAAAGGTGGATTGCATTAGATAAATCTGCTGTCAGGGACTTTTCCAGAGTACTGAGAAGCAACGATGTCAGTCTAGAGAACAAGGTGTGCCTGATCCAGTCCATGATCTTCACAATTACTTGATGCATCAGAGGATGACAGAAGAAGAATTGATGCCTTTGAGTTGTGGTGCTGGAAAAGAGTCTTTAACATACCATGGACCACCAAGAAAATAAATGTTTATCTTGGAGAGGGTGAAACCAAGTTTCTCCTTGGAGGCTAGGATTTTGAAGCTCCATTTCATATACTTTGGGCACGTGACCAGCAGGGACTTTTTCTTAGAGAAGGACTCATTCTTGGAAGGGTGGCACGTAACAGCACATAACAACAACAATGACAATAGATGTGCTATAATTACTACATTGCCCATCTTCTTGGCTATGGAAAGAGAACAGATGGGTTTCTGCCTCAATATATGTTCTAGCCTTTTTCAAGCCATGGTCTTCTAAATTGCTTGCTGTGCATCTGAAAGTTGGACAGTGAATAAGGATGGCAGGTTAAGAATCAGTGCCTTTGAGCTGCTTTTGAAGAACAGTTCTGAATGTCTCATGGACTGCCAAGAGAACACACAAGTCTGCCTTGGAGAAGGTGAACCATGATGCTCGTTGGAGGCAAGGATGATTATACTTCAATTCACATACTTTAGGCATGTTGTTAGGACACACCAGTCCTTCGAGAAAGACGTTATCCTTGGACAGGAAGAGTCAGCATAAGAGACGAAGACCCTTAACGTCGATTGACATGGTGACTGTAACAGTGGGCTCAAGTGTGTCAGAGATGAAGATGGCACAGGGTAGGACAGCATTCAAAGCCATTGTTCATAGGGTCACTGTGAGTCACAGCCGGTTCAACAGCACATTACAACAATGACAAATCTGATCATTGTACCAATGCTTTAATAAAATAGAATGGAAGAGTTGACCAACTGTAAATATGAGCTGATAATTTAATCATCATCCTTTTTTCCATTTTGAAACAATCTCACATTTATAGAAAAACTGGAAGGTTAAAGAGGAAAACTTGCAAAGAGTTTCTATTCCTGAATCATTTAATAGTAAGACGGGGACATACTGCCTCATAACCCCGATTTTCTGTTTTAAGAACTAGAATGGTGAAGTCAACATTTCATGGAGAACCCAAATATTTATTGGCCATATCCTAACAGGATATGTTGTGTTTGGGTTTATTTAAACTAAAGTAGAGCTATCCATGTATTAAAACTTGGGTCTAACTAAATTGTCCTTGAGGGGGTGAAACCGGGCTGCTCCTTGGAGGCAAGGACTCTCTGAAGCTTCATTTGACACACTTTGGACATGTTGCAAGTAGGAACCTGTCCTTGGAGAGAAACATCATGCTTTGGAGGGTGGAGGGACAGTGCAGGAGAGGAAGACCCTCAATGAGATGGATAGATTCAGTCACTGGGGTAGTGGGGGTGTCAGAGACAATAAGATCAGCACAGGATAGAGCAAGGTTTAGGGATCTTGTAAATAGGGTCGCTGTGAGTCGCAAGCAACTCGACGGCACATAACAACAACTAAATTGGCTCTAACAGATCACCATTAAAGGTGTTCATCTCTTGTTCTTCACTCTACCAACTGCAGCCTAAGTGGGTGACTAAGGGGGTCCAGAGAACTGTCTGCTATTGCTAAAGTTAGATGTGGCCACCAGGGGGCTGTAGCGAGCTGTCCTTGTGTCCTCTCAAGTTCTTGCAGTATGTGTTGGATTAGTATAAGTGCATGCTTACTAGTTCATTCCTTAGCCACTTCACAACAGTATGGATTTTCATTTGACTGAGGTATTCTTTGTCTCTGAAGAATATTTCACACATCTCTTTATTTTATAATTCTCTTGGGCACTGTCTGCATTGGTAGCTATTAAAGGCATACTTCTGAAATAGTAACTTGTCATAGCCATAAGGAAATTATATGTATCTGATAAAGCTAAATGAATAATTTTCATTTCCCCCCCCCCTATTCTCTTCTTCCTGAAATAAAAACAAAAGTAAAATTAGTTTCTTCTCAATTCTTGGCTTAAAATGCAACATTTTATTTCTTCTTTTACAATGTTACTGTTTGATTTGAACTCTTGCACTACAAGCAACACAGGAGTCAATGTCAGTTGCTTTCCCTCCTTTTATGACCAGACCAGTGTTCAGATCTGATGGAAGCAGATCTGGAGGTTTAATGCAACATTTTTAAAAGTTGTTTTCCAGTATTATAAAAACTAGAGTTGTTGTTGTTGTTATGTGCCGTCAAGTCGCTTGCGACTCATAGCGACCCTATGTACAACAGCCCTAACCCTGCTCTATCCTGTGCCAGTCGCATTGCCTCTGACACACCCATCCCGATTACTGAATCAATCCACCTCATAGAGGGTCTTCCCCTCCTGTGCTGTCCCTCTACTCTACCCAGCATGATGTCCCTCTCCAAAGACCTGTCTCTCCTTGCAACATGTCCAAAGTATGTCAGAAGAAGCCCCAGAATCCTTGCCTCCAAGGAATAGCCTGGTTTAACCCTTTCTAGGATGAATCTGTTTGTTTTCTTGGCAGTCCATGGTACATTCAATACTCTTCTCCAGCACCACAGCTCAAAGGCGTCAATTCTCCTTCTATCCTCCCTAGTCATTGTCCATCTCTCTGATGCACAAGTGATTGCAAAGACCATGGCCTGTATCAGGTGCACCTTTGTCTCCAAAGAGACACAGTTGCTCTTGAGTACTTTAGAGAGGTCCCTAACCGCAGACTTTCCCATCACAATACTTTTTTTTATTTCCTGGCTGCTGGTGCCAAGAGTGTTGACTGTGGAGCCAAGCAAATTGAAGCTGTGAACAATCTCAATCTCTTTGCCATCCATCCTAATGCTACCAATTGGTCCAGTGGTGAGAATTTTGTCTTCTTGACATTGAGCCTCAGTCCATACTGAAGGCTGCATTCCTTGACCCTCTGTAGTAAGTGCATGAGGTCCTCCTCAGTTTCAGCGAGCAAGGTTGTGTCATCTGCATAACGCAGATTGTTGATAGATCTTCCACCAGTCCTAACGCCACGCATCTCCTCATAGAGCCCAGCCTCTCGGATAATCTGCTCTGCATACAGGTTGAAAATGTATGGAGATAGGACACATCCCTGGCGCACACTCTTCCCAATTTTGAACCATTCAGTGTTGCCCTGCTCTGTTCTGATGACTGCCTCTTGGTCCAAGTATAGGTTTCACATTAGCACAATTAAATGTTCTTGGATTCCCATTCTTCTCAGAGTCAGCCACAGTTTGTTATGATCCATGCAGTCAAATGCCTTTGCATAATCAATGAAACACAGATAGACATTCTTCTGGTATTCTCTGCTTTCAGCTAAGATCCATCTAACATCGGCTACAATATCCCTAGTACCACAACCCCTTCTAAACCCAGCCTGGACATCTGGCAGTTCTCTGCTGATGTACTGCTCCAGTCGTCTTTGGATAATCTACAGTAGAATCTTGCTTGCATGTGAAATCAGTGCTATTGTTCTGTAGTTTCCACACTCAGTTGGGTCGCCCTTCTTTGGGATGGGAACAAATATAGATCTCTTCCAGTCAGTTGGCCAAGTGGTTGTTCTCCAGATTTCTTGGCACAGCTTGGTGAGCACATCCAGGGCAGCATCTGTTAGCTGAAATATGTCAATTGGTATACCATCTATTCCAGGGGCCTTATTTTTTACTATAAACTGTTAAATGTCATCACTGCTGACTGTAAAAAAGTCCTTTCCGCTGCGTGACTTGTAACTAGAGATTCTTATTGTCTATGTTTTGGAAATGAGAGTTAAGATAAATCAAAGTTAGGATACTTTCTTTCCAGCCAAGGCCCTTGTTTAGCAGAAATTTCATATTCCAGATTGAAAAGGTCTGAGGAGGAATTCCTCCACCCTTAAGGGAAGTAGGATGAGGAAGGTAATCATGCCCTTTCCGCCACCCCCCCCCAATTGCCCCAAGCCAAATATCTATACATTGAAAATTACATTTTTCTCTATAAGAAACCCAGTAACCTATTTCCAAAAGACCTCAGCCTGTGAAACCTAGAAGTCACCATGAATTTGAATAGATTTGATAGCAATTGATTTGGGTTTTTTTGTTTGTTTTAGTCTGGTAACTTCTCTTCTACTTTCTGTCTCTCTGAATTTGCCTGTCTAGAGATATCGTAAATATGTGGTATCATACAATATTTTTCCTTTTTGTTTCTGGCCTCTTTGAGTTAGGTGGTTTCTAAATGTTGTTGGGAAGCAACTTATAGCTGACCATATAACAGATTTTCAGAGGCTGTAAACTGTACAGGAGACTGCCTGTCTTTCTCCTGTGGAGCAACCAGTGGATTCAGACTGCCAGCCTTTGGGTTGGCAGTGCAATTTCTTTCACCCATTAGGCCACTAGAGCTCCCAATATATACATAGAATGGAATACTAGTCAGCAATAAAAAGCAGTGAAATTCTATTATTTGCTGTGAGAATGATGCATTTTCATCAAAACAGCACCAAGATGCTGCTAGGAGTTTATGGAGGCAGATGTGTGGATTCTGCTAACCAGAGCCTACTTCTAGCAACCACTCACATTCAAACTCACGTAAAAGCCACTGTCTTCCACCCACCACCATAGTTTCTGAGGCATTTGAAGAGCTTTCCCACCAATTATTTTTAAAATTATGTCATATTGTAAACAACTCAAGGAAAGGGATTGACTTTTTTTTTCCTTGTTGTACACCGTCGAATGGGATCTGACTGACACAGGAAGAGATTTCCCCTCTTTCTCCAGCAGAGCATCTGGTGGATTTGAACAGTGCACCTTTGGGATTGTAGCACAGCTTCTTGCCAGGGGCCACCAGAGCTCCTTAGGGACTATTGATGACATGTGTAGGCATTGCTTTTACCAACTTTGACAAAACCATCAAGAGGCCTTCCCTCAAGATATGGCCTTCCCGTTCTGACAATGCATTTTAATCTGTACGTCCAAGACAGGAGAGCCCAGATGTGTTTCTAAAAATCTCTATATTGATGAGCTCTGGTGGCCTAGTGGCAGGAAACTGCACTGCAATCCCAGAGGTACACGGTGCAAATCCACCAGATGCTCTGCTGAAGGAGAGCCTCCTGTACCAGTCAGATCCAATTTGACGGTACACACACACACAAATAAATAAATAAAAATTTAAAAAAATCTCTATATTAAGGACTTTTGATTCTAGCAAGAACATAAAGAGCATACAAGTAAAAATAACAAAATTTAAAAAGGCTTATTCACAGGATAAAACATTGATGAAAATGTTTTCATGAACTTGCAATTCAGCTCTGAAACTTGATTTTTGCAGAAATCTAGTTTACTTTAGCACTGGGAAGGTAATAATACACAGCTCTCTCTTTAAGATAGGATAGACCCTATTCTATGTCCCTGCTAGTCCGCCAGCTCCCTTTTATTCCTTGTTTTTGCATTCCCACAATCCAGACCATGGCTTGGCACTTAATGGGCACACATCACCTAATTGTTAAATTATTTGGTTAATCAATGGTAACTGTATGAACTTAAAATAGGGACAGTTGTATAGCAACAGGCATCTTGCCATTCCAAAAGTAGATCATGACTAGACGATAAACTTTTTATAGTGCTGTTACCATCTCCCAAAAACTAACCTACAAATCAGATGCCAGAATCCATTCACCTTTTCAATCCCCAAAATTAGAATCTTACCTTCTCGTAGGAAATATTCAGGGAATGTTTTTAAAAAAAAAAAAACAAAAACAAAAAAAACCCAGCTAATAGGGAGATCCAAGATGGCAGCGAAGGCAGAGACAGCATGGTGAGCTGCAGGAGCAGCGAACCACTTAAAGCAGGGCCATTATGGCCTCCTACAGACTTCAGCTTATTGATAATTGAACACTTAAACAGTTGATGACTGGCCCTCAGTGAAGATCGAGGCTCAACAACAGGAATTCAAGGATTCCCAAGGAGGAATGGGTGAGTCTCGTGGCTCCCAACCCCCTCCCGCAGAGCCTGTGCCATGCAGCACAGCCGCTGCAGCTCCATGAGGCTTCCACAGCCGGAACCAACGGATTCCCTCACCCAGGATGGATGCTGGGCACTGGCCCTCCTCAAGACTGGTACATTGAAGCCACCACACTGCCACAAGGTGGACTTGTTCTGGAGAGAATTCTTGGAGCCAGGATGGCGGCAGTGGGGAAAGCTGGCACCCGCCAGCCGCCCACACAAGAGGGGCCGCGCAGCCGCCAAACGCCCATGTGGTGGGGTGGGGGAGCACGCCCCCATCGGCCGCCCGTGCTGAGGGGGGCTGCATGCCCCCCGCCAGCCGCCCGCGCTGGGGTGGGCACACGCCCCACTGGCCGCCTGCATAGGAGGTGGGGAATGGGATGCATGCCTGCCATCTGCAGGTTTGGGTTTCCTTGGACAGGCAAAAGAAGACAGTTACCTATACAATGGATTGCTGAAAGTCACTGTGAGTCTGATGACCTTAACAGTGGCAGCATGCACAAGAGGACCGACATCCTAAATGCACCACATATTTTGTTCTATTGAATGCTTCTGCCAAAAGATGGTTAGACCTGGGGGGAGTCTCTTCACAGTTTTCATGTTCCCTTTATCATATATAAAGGGGGAGAGCAGTGACACGTACTTCAAAATATAATGTGACCACTTATTGGGGGTGGGGGGTATAAGTGGCAGTGCTGGAATGGGAGACACTATCCCTGACCACAGAGTCCTCAGTCAGGCGAGGGGACCAGTCTGGGGTAGGGGCAATTGGAGGGGGAGTATACCAGCCAGCTCCTGGGGGGTGTTGCCCTGCTCGGGATGGGCTGCCCTCGGCCCCCGGCTCGGGGTGAGCCGTCGCAGCCCTCTGCCCAGGGCAGGCGCCCTCGGCCCCGGGCTTGGGGTGAGCTGTCGCAGCCCTCTGCCCAGGGCAGGCTGCCCTCGGCCCCCGGCTCGGGGAAAGCCGTCACAGCCCTCTGCCCGGGGCGAGCCGGGGCGGGCTGCCCTCGGCCCCCTGTTCGGGGCGAGCCATCTCGGCCCTCTGCCTGGGGCGGGCTGCCCTCGGCTTCCTGCTTGGGGTGAGCCGTCGCAGCCCTCAGGGTGAGCTCCTCAGTCCCCAGATTGTGCCATCTGACCCCTGGGTGGGGAAGGGA